>NC_047518.2:32114102-32157600 GCF_902827115.2 Pseudochaenichthys georgianus
TCCCCACAAGCTTCACTGCTTCTCAGCATTTACATTCAGCTTTCCATACTAAAGATTCATTTCTGACTTTTATAGTTTATTTATTTATTTTAAGAAAGTGCCATATGCTCAAAACACCACTATAGTGTTTCCACACGGAGGGGAGCTGCAGTGCATTGTGGGAGCAGGTTACTGCGTTCCCATGGCATGCTGGAAAAAGGAAGTGGGCAGGTGTGATGCTCCGGGAGGCAGCTCCCAGCAGAATAAGACATGATTAGATGGGGAACTCATGAGGGGCCTTAGGGGGATGGAGACCGAGGTGTGGTGTCTCTGAGCTCGCCCTGCCATCTAGTGGAAATCATAAATACGTGCACCTTTTAAAGGCAGGTCAAAGAGTTTATTCACTTCCTATTACAGATATCTTTATAGGCCTTTTGTTGCTCTTATTAGACCCACAAATGAAGAATATTCTCTTTCACGACAATGTTCCACAGGCCATAAGAACCATTTTAGATTAAAATGTAAGATGGTATGACTATCTGTCATTATATTTTCCTTTGTCTCATGTCTGTGTGAAGTTTTGCATTGTGTCGCTGACCGTTTCTTGGGAGTGGGTAGAGTGAGGAGTCACACCACATGTTGTGTCTAGGTTCCCCAAGACCGACGGGAACATAACAAAGATAACTTTAAGTATATAAAGGTATAATGATGATCCGTACTCTAGGATACCTGTACTGCTGACATGTGACTGCATCTGAAATGTGCGGACACTGGTCCTTCCTCGCGTGGAAGCTGCATTAAACATTAAAACAGTTCATGGCTTTATTTAGAATAGGAAATGCTGTGTTGACAGGGCGTAGTTGATGTGAGCAGCTGTGCATGAGCATCTGAGTCACCCTCTTTAATTAACCACCAGGAGGCAGTAGATGACCACTTTAAAATAAATACTTGCATAACTAAAAACCAGCTTCGCTGAAGGTTTTCAGGCATTTTACTTCTGTTTACAAAAACACAATAGGCCTACTGGTCTTTTTCTTTGATGATATGAGGTAAGATCTTTGAAGTAAACACTTTAAATATCTTGATCATAACTAAATAAATAGATCTCTTATAATGACTGACATGTCATTTTCACGCTTCATTGCTAAATCACTGCACCTTATACACATCTATGAATGCATTATGGTTAAAGCTAAACAGTTAAAAATTATTGTGGTTGAATATGATTAAACACAATACATCTTTGTTTTTGGTTCCTTAGGAAACAATTTCTGATTAGAATTATCAGTGACAGAAAGCTAAAAAATGTGATTGGTACTCCATTGAGTACACCGTTGAAATAATGGCTGATGGGCCTTCAGCCACATTGTTTGTCTTTTGTGCAAACACAATTTGGTAAACTTCCCCTTTTTCTCTCTCTTAACAAATGGTTATTGTACCATACTGTTTCCCTTCTCTTCCTGATTCCCCTATCTCTCTGGTTTTTCCCTTCAAACAATGGATCATAACTCAGACAGGAACCAGCTGCTTCGGCAATTACATTAATATCTGTCCCAGACTTTATTGGTTGGCCGACCACTCTAATCAAGTCAAAGGAAACAAGGCCATCCCTCTTTGTAACGGATAGCTCACCCTTAATATGCTTTGAATCAGTATGGATGTCATTCCTTTGCTATTAGCGCTATAGTGTACAATGTTCCTCTTTACCATTACATCCTGGAAAGGCCAGCATATGGTTCAGAAAAATCAACAGTTCAGGCCCTGCCAACGTGTCTCTGAGTAAGCCAGGCCAGGCCAGGCGAATAGCCTGCAATGACCGCAGCGTTACATCAGATGCTGTCACTTTACGTACTTTAGTGACTTTATTGTGCAAGAAGAAGGCACCATTATGTGGTGGAGAGGAGCAGAGTATAGTCGGAGTTTGTTTGGGGAGCTGGCGAGGGGAAGCAAAATTCTCACTGAGCAGTTATGGCACGAGTCCAAACAGCCACAATGTTCAATGGCAAGAACAAGTCGTTATTGTGTCACACTCTGAGAAATACAGCGAGCTGCAGTGTGACATTGTCCGTGACACCAGGTCATTCAGCAACACTTCCTTCATGAAGCCTCTGCCAGCTTTTCTAGCAGCAGAACTGATCAGATGCATGATGATTATTCCAAAGCAACAATTACCTAGGAATGTTTTGGATTTATTTTCAGACAAAAGACACTTAACTATTCTAAATGTAAGGATATAATCTCATTCATTATTTTCTAAGATTGAGATAAGAAGATACATAACTGTGTTGGGTGTGTGCGTTGAGAACAAAGTCGGGCGTAATGGCTATCCTTGCTTTCTCTGAAGTTAGAAAAGTATGGCCACAGTATCAGCATATTTCAATTACACAAATATACATGCTCTATTTCTTTTTTATATATACCTTAACTAATTGTGGATTTAAGTTATATTTTGTAGCTATTTATTGGATGAACAATAACACACATAGCAGATATTTTCTTCAAAAAATGATTGATTATCACATTTTCTGATGATTTACTAATCAAGCACCAATTCTGAAAATATCAATAAGAAACATAATCTGCATTCATCAGTTTAACATGCGTGTTTAGCTTTATCTAACATTTCAGTTTAAACTCTGAACCTCTCTAAAGACCATGACTATCACCAAATACAGTAAAAACCATAAAACTCTGTCAGATAAATATGAAACTGTCTGCTAATTTGGTGTTTACAACCTGAAACATCGGTTGGTCAAACTGAAGCTGTTCAATGTCCATCGACAACATTAAATAAAACCCTCCTGCTCCAGGACAAGTTGGCTTGTTAAACACTTCATGGTTTAACAAGCCAACTCGTAAAACAGAGTGCCCTGATGGCTATTGGTGATATACATGTTTCTTCCATTAAGTATCTCTTGTGGTGAGCGTGCCAAACAGTATCTCATCCTTCCATCCCAGAGAAAAGCGTTTTATTGGCTGCTGTGTTATCTACGGCGGCTGCCCAATTTCTAACACATTCCTTGTTTGATCAGCAAGAAAAGGTCTGTCTTTGAGCCTTAAGCCTCAACTTTGTTTCTATAGGTAAATACTAGGGCTGTCAGTCGATTAAAATATTTAATCGCGATTAATCACATGATTGTCCATAGTTAATCGCGATTAATCGCACATTTTTTATCTGTTCTAAATGTACCTTAGAGGAATATTTTTCAAGTTTTTAATACTCTTATCAACATATGAGTGGACAAATATGCTTTATGCTAATGTTTATTATCATTTAAACAATGACAAATATTCTCATGAATATTAAACACAACAACCTCTGAACATTACAAATATTTGCCTCAATTCAACCTGGAACCTCTCTCATTGAATAATACAATACAAATTGTGTGTGTGTGTGTGTGTGTGTGTGTGTGTGTGTGTGTGTGTGTGTGTGTGTGTGTGTGTGTGTGTGTGGCGTGCGTGTGTGTGTGCGTGTGTGTGTGCGTGTGGTGTGTGTGTTGTGTGTGTGTGTGTGTGTGTGTGTGTGTGTGTGTGTGTGTGTGTGTGTGTGTGTGTGTGTGTGTGTGTGTGTGTGTGTGTGTGTGTGTGTGTGTGTGTGTGATGGATCGTTGGAGCTATGTGCAACTCAAGGCATAAATATGCTTGAACGGGAGCTGCCTGGACGCTGCAATCATTTTGCGCGCACTATCTGTGCTGAGTGTGCTGACTTTTCGTACAATGTCCCACTGTCTGGCTTCCTGCATAAAGTCAAGTGCTCAGCGCAGTTGTGTGGATAGAGCGCTCCTCTGTTTTCATTTAAACAGCTCCTTATATCCGTTAGCGCAGCTAGCTAGCACCAGATGCTAACAACAACAATGCACGTAAGGTCTCTCTCTCGCTCGCTCGGGCCACACATACACACATCCTCCCGGTCCTCCCAATAGCCAGTCGGTGCCTGCCGGTGAGCGTGGAAGTGTGGTCTGCCGCAAGCGGACGGCAGGAGAGGGGCTGTCAGCATCAGCTTGTAGATGGTATTTTAAACTCGATGCGCTCTGAAACTACGGGACGGCCGAGGAAAAAAGATACACATGCGTTAATCGCGTTAAAATAATTAGTGGCGTTCATTTTTTTTTGCGTTAACGCGTTAACTTGACAGCCCTAGTAAATACACATCTGTGTTGACAAATATGACATGTGGGGTACCTCAAGGCTCCATCTTGGGGCCTCTTCTCTTTAACGTCTACATGCTACCACTGGCTCAGATAATGAAGAACAACAAAATAAGTTACCATAGCTATGCAGATGACACACACATTTATGTAACAATTTCACCAGGAGACTATGCTCCAATTCAAACACTGAGTAAGTGCATTGAACAAATCAATGACTGGATGTGTCAGAACTTTCTCCAATTAAACAAAGATAAAACTGAGGTAATGGTTTTTGGAGCCAAGGCAGAACGTTTAAAAGTGAGCGCTGAGCTTCAGTCTGCAATGTTCAAAACAACAGATAAAGCCAGAAATCTAGGTGTAGTCATGGACTCTGATCTGAGTTTCAACAGTCACATTAAAACAGTTACTAAATCAGCCTACTATCACCTAAAGAATACATCTAGGATTAAAAGACTAATGTCACAGCAGGATTTGGAAAAACTTGTCCATGCTTTTATCTTCAGTAGACTCGACTACTGCAATGGTGTCTTCACAGGTCTCACTAAAAAATATATTAGAAAGCTACAGCTGATTCAGAACGCCGCTCCTCGAGTCCTCACAAACACTAAGAAAGGGGATCATGCTCCAAATATCTGGAACAAACTCCCAGAAACCTGCAGGTCCGCTGCAACTCTTACTACTTTTAAATCCAGGCTGAAGACTTTTCTTTTTGTCGCTGCTTTTAATTTAACTATTCACATCTTAAACTGCACTGTAACTTTTATCCATGTATTTTTTATTTTAATGTTTATTTTATTAGCTTTTCTTTTAAATGCCATTTTCTTAATGTCTTTCATTTTTTGTAAAGCACTTTGAATTGCCTTGTGTTGAAAAGTGCTATATAAATACAGTTGCCTTGCCTTGCCTTGCCTTAATAATAATAATAATAATAATAATAATAAAGCTTTATTTATACAGCACTTTTCATACAAGACATGCAGCTCAAAGTGCTTTAGAAAATGACAATTCACAAGTTAAAAATACACAACAAGAAATTCCCCTCAGATTATTTGTCAACAGCAAATTATAACATTTTATCAGGTATATAGACACAAACGATTAAGAAATAAAAAAGACCAACGTAAAATATAACGATCACTACGTACGTATGCCTTTAGCAAAGCTCCTCTGAGCACTGCGTTATGCTCTGCAGTCCCTCCTCTATCGCTGAGTGGGGCTCATGACTCGGTCATCATCATGGCAGAGCTCAATGTGTGCGGAAACGGCACTAAGTGCTGCTGAAGAGCAACCACTTGCTTTCCACAAAGGGGAAGGACAGTGCTCTGGGACAGGCAGTTTAGTGACTAGCGTTGCATGACATATTCACAAAGGAAATATATGAAGGGTAGTAGAAAAGGTAACTCTGCGTCAGTGTGTGTGTTGAGGTATGCCAGGCCTGAAAGCCTCAAGGTGAAGAATCTCTCGAGCAGAAGGCACAGTAGAGATGCAGAATTATTCAGTGATTCTCAGGTTACTTGGTTCGTATGATGTCCAATGAAAGGTTTGTTTGGATGACTTTTGTCCCCTACAGCTCAAAATGACCATAGTGTATCAAGGCTCCCGAAAAACCTTATCCCAACCGTTCCGAAAAATAATTTAAAAAAAGCCCTTGGGTGTGTTGGCTTATGTCCTGTACTGTAGTTGCAGAAACTATGGAACCTTAATACATTGATCCACTTTCAATTTGACAGCTGTGGCCTTAATGCTTGACTGAACCTAAGGATTGTTTCCTTGATGTAAGTCTTTGATTCGTCACATCAAAATGAAAAGGAGCCAGTTGAGGTGGTTTGGGCACCTAGTTAGGATGCCACCTGGGTGCCTCCCTAGGGAGGTGTTCCAGGCACGTCCAGCTGGGAAGAGACCAAGGGGTAGACCTAGGACCAGGTGGAGGGATTATATCTCTTCGCTGGCCTGGGAGCGCCTTGGGATCACCCAGTCAGAGCTGGTTGATGTGGCCAGGGAAAGGAAAGTTTGGGGCTCTCTGCTGGAACTGCTACCCCCGCGACCTGACCACGGATAAGCAGGAGAAGATGGATGGATGGACATCAAAATGTCAACATTCCAAAATCCCAATATTTTTAGTTGACAGCCATACAAGTAAAAGCTGCAAGTAAAATCATCACATTTGTGAACCTGAAACCAGCAAATATTTACAATTGAAAAACAGTTAAACGGTTAAATAACAATTACAATATTTGTAAGGTTCACTAAACAACACCTGTGACATTATCTAGTTAATAATATAACCTGGATGAATTGGGTTTTGTTAAAAGGAGCAGTTTCATTGATTAAGAAATACATCATTGGACAGAGACAATCCTGGTGACCTTTTCAGTTTAGCTGTGAATAATGTAGTACAGTTCAGTATTACACAAAGACAATGTTTGTTCCCATCACGTCCAACTAGCTGTTTAAGTTTATTAACTGTTTTTTATTTGGTTTATTTTAGGGTTTTTCTCTTATTTCAATGTAGAGCTTAAACCTGTTTCCTGTAATCAATAAGTTGGTTGACAGAGACTAACTTAGTTTTGATACTTTCTTGAATGTTTAGCATAGTAGTAAACCAAACATCTTAAGGCTTTGGATTGATTGTTGGATAAAAAAGGGAATTTGGGAGATTCCACCATAGGTTTTGGGAACATTTGGTCATATCTTGGATGACATTTCACAGATGCTTGGCCACATTTCTGAAATGAGAGTGATGCGTTCAGTGCAAGGAACAAAGGGTGGATCAATAACCTGAGGAAACGATTTAAGAAGGGGAGAAGAGGAAACAAGGTGTTACAGAGAGAGGAATGCGGGTTGACTGATGCATTCACTGACCTTTACTCCATTTGGGACCTCATTTGTAAAAGGTATCTGGAGGCTGTCATGGTGTGTCGATCCTGTTTGGCTGCAGTGAACTCACCCAGCAGCGGTGACACACTGTGCTGCCAGCGCTGGAGTTACGACAGGAGACGGTGACATGGACTTGGATGATTTAAACAGAAAGCATCTTCACTGAGGGCATGCGCTGCACAGCCTTCTGTTTTACACGTTGTCCAAACATTTCCCGCACAGCTAGTCTGAGTGCCACCGCTCTGCTGTAAACACGAAGACGATGATTTAAGTTCAGACATGGCGCTTAGGACCAGACTCATCCATCCGTCCATCCGTCCATCCATTCATCGTCTGCGCTGCTTACTTCTGGGAATCTGTGCTGGAGAGGAGGCACTCTGTGACGGCTGATTCATTCCAGACCATGTTTACTGTCAAAGCACTCCAGAATAAATCTCATACTTTTTGCAAGCCTCCTCTACAAGTTGAGAACTCAATCCTTTAGGCTGTCTGCTTTCCTATATTAACATCTCTTTACTTACATTTTAAACAAAGATCCTGTTGAACAACCTCCCTGAAAGAGATTCTTCATACCAACAAGAACCACTTTTACAGTTTGGCTTTTAATTTAATTTAATTTAGTTCAGTCTTATATTATTCAATCCGGTGTTTATTCTGTTTGTATTTAGTGTTTGTATTAATTACAACAATTGGTTGTTTTTTATTTGTACTATTATTATTTGACCTACCTTTATTTCACTTACAGTTGCTAAACTAAACATGCACGTTTGCCATGTGCCCGATAAGTGTTTGAACGAATCCATTTCTGTTTATCTGAAGACTTGATGGTGGTCTGGTAACATTAGAAAGAGACCTGCAGTAATGACATTATAGAACATTGTTTAATGATTTATAACAAGGGCCATCTACAGCTTGAAAGGTGCAAACAGAAACCCTTAATTCAAACTCCCTATAGCTAGTAAAATCCATTTCAGTAAACCCACAGTACCCTTACAGTACGGCTTGTAAAACAGCTCTTTAAAGGGAGCATTAGAGGGCCATTCTGGTCAGTTTACATGTTCTTTATACACATTTAGCTAATTGCTGAGCCTTCTGCTGAGGCAGTAGAGCAGCAGGAACAGTCTTATGTATTATGTTTGCATGGCTTATCAGTGAGGGATAGGACAGGTAGGCTTTTAACTTTTGATAAGGAGAGTTCATAAAGGTTAACTACTTTATGTAATACTCTGCCTGCCAGCTGATTACAAAAAGTGACTCGAAGAATTCAGTTATAAAGAAAACTCAGTGTCAGCTTGGATTAGGTTTTTATTTGTATGTACAAATTCATAATCTTAGATTCACATTCGAATCTCTTAAACGTTCCTGTGATCGAGCTTTTGCATGCTGGAGCCCTAAATTAAATGTACTGTGAAAAGCACTTTGTGTCACGCTATACAAATAAAGTTTATGCATGCTGGCCAGTAACTGCACAGCTGGCATGTTCGTAAAGAACGCTGCATGCTTTTGCCTGTTACCTCTGCGTGTGTGTGTGTGCGCGTGTGTGTGTGTGCGCGTGTGTGTGTGTGTGTGTGTGTGTGTGTGTGTGTGTATGTGTGTGTGTGTGTGTGTGTGTGTGTGTGTGTGTGTGTGTGTGTGTGTGTGTGTGTGTGTGTGTGTGTGTGTGTGTGTGTGTGTGTGTGTGTGTGTGTGTGTGTGTGTGTGTGTGTGTGTGTGTGTGAGAGAGAGAAGCCTTATTTCCCCTGGCTCTCTGCTCTACTCACCACAAAGGGAGCTGATCAATACTGATGCATGCACTCCTCCAGCTTTGGAAACACAGCAGAGAGCAAGGAATAGGTTTACTGTTTTTATCCATAGAAATATATAAATAATGACTCAAGTGTCCGTGCAGGAAACGTGACTAACACACATATATACAGCATTCTCCACGCTAATAACCTTGGGCAACATTTAGCATTTTGTTGCACTGGGCTGCATTGTGTGAATTGAGAGAGACCTGGAATAAAAGCAGCAGAAGATTGTGCTTACATTTCTGTATTAGGAGCTAATATTAGCCAATGTTAGATATAGGCCTCTAAGATGGAAAGAACCACGCTGAAATATTGCATTGACCTCAGATTGGCATTTTACCCAAGAGTGATTTTCTTCTTTCAAGAAGAGCAAGTGAAGAGGAAATAAAGTGCAGTGTATTACTTGTCATAGCTGCCTACAATGGGGAAGTACATGAATGTACAGTAATGGCAGTGCTGAGGTCAGTCTGTATAAGGTCTAACATGGTGCAGCCTGGAGGAGACTGCAGGTCCAGAGCATCGACCGGGTGCAGGGAGGCTTTCACAGATCTTACAATTTCTCAGTAACAACCAATACAGTAGAGCAGGCGGGGTGTCCAAACTAATTGACCATTTTGAATCGGCCCTCAGCAAATTAAAAAAACGATAATGCAGTATGGCCCTCAAATGAAACTTGTGCTTCTCTTTTACTTCTTAAATATATACAGTGGGGCAAAAAAGTATTTAGTCAGCCACCAATTGTGCAAGTTCTCACACTTAAAAAGATGAGAGAGGCCTGTAATTTTCATCCTAGGTACACTTCAACTATGAGAGACAGAATGGGGGGAAAGAATCCAGGAAATCACATTGTAGGATTTGTAATGAATTAATTGGTAAATTTCTCGGTAAAATAAGTATTTGGTCACCTACAGTACAAACAAACAAGATTTCTGGCTCTCACAGACCTGTAACTTCTTCTTTAAGAGCCTCCTCTGTCCTCCACTCGTTAACTGTATTAATGGCACCTGTTTGAACTCGTTATCAGTATAAAAGACACCTGTCCACAACCTCAAACAGTCACACTCCAAACTCCACTATGGCCAAGACCAAAGAGCTGTCAAAGGACATCAGAAACAAAATTGTAGACCTGCACCAGGCTGGGAAGACTGCATCTGCAATAGGTAAGCAGCAGAAATCAACTGTGGGAGCAATTATTAGAAAATGGAAGACATACAAGACCACTGGTAATCTCCCTCGATCTGGGGCGCAAGATCTCACCCCGTGGGGTCAAAATGATCACAAGAACGGTGAGCAAAAATCCCAGAACCACACGGTGGAACCTAGTCAATGACCTGCA
This sequence comes from Pseudochaenichthys georgianus, assembly GCF_902827115.2. Lineage (NCBI taxonomy): Eukaryota > Metazoa > Chordata > Actinopteri > Perciformes > Channichthyidae > Pseudochaenichthys > Pseudochaenichthys georgianus. Next base: position 32,124,236 of record NC_047518.2, read on the forward strand.
GAGAGCTGGGACCAAAGTAACAAAGGCTACCATCAGTAACACACTACGCTGCCAGGGACTCAAATCCTGCAGTGCCAGACGTGTCCCCCTGCTTAAGGCAGTACATGTCCACTCCAGGCCCGTCTGAAGTTTGCTCGAGAGCATTTAGATGATCCAGAAGAGGATTGGGAGAATGTCATATGGTCAGATGAAACCAAAATAGAACTTTTTGGTAAAAACTCAACTAGACGTGTTTGGAGGAGAAAGAATGCTGAGTTGCATCCAAAGAACACCATACCTACTGTGAAACATGGGGGTGGAAACATCATGCTTTGGGGCTGTTTTTCTACAAAGGGACCAGGACAACTGATCCGTGTAAAGGAAAGAATGAATGGGGCCATGTATCGTGAGATTTTGAGTGACAACCTCCTTCCATCAGCAAGGGCATTGAAGATGAAACGTGGCTGGGTCTTTCAGCATGACAATGATCCCAAACACACCGCCCGGGCAACGAAGGAGTGGCTTCGTAAGAAGCATTTCAAGGTCCTGGAGTGGCCTAGCCAGTCTCCAGTTCTCAACCCCATAGAAAATCTTTGGAGGGAGTTGAAAGTCCGTGTTGCCCAGCGACAGCCCCAAAACATCACTGCTCTAGAGGAGATCTGCATGGAGGAATGGGCCAAAATACCAGCAACAGTGTGTGAAAACCTTGTGAAGACTTACAGAAAACGTTTGACCTCTGTCATTGCCAACAAAGGGTATAACAAAGTATTGAGATGAACTTTTGTTATTGACCAAATACTTATTTTCCACCATAATTTGCAAATAAATTCTTTAAAGATCAGACAATGTGATTTTCTGGATTTTGTTCTCATTCTGTCTCTCATTGAGGTATACCTAGGATTCAAATGACAGGCCTCTCTCATCTTTTTAAGTGGGAGAACTTGCACAATTGGTGGCTGACTAAATACTTTTTTGACCCACTGTTTGTAAACAGATATAGTACAGTAGTATTCATGTGTTAATAAGCCCACTTTTCAAATACATTCAGTCAATTAAAGCTGAAAACATTTTCTAACAAATCTAAGTTGATACGAAAAAAGCTCTATTTCCCCTTATGATAAGCAATCTGACGCCTCTGTTGTAAGGAATGAGCTACCAACAAAATATTTGAAACCCTAAGGAGAGCTGTGATGTCTGAACAATTTACTTACATTTGATTCATTTTGCCGACTTATGTCTTAAATGTATGAGCCAATATAGATCACCTCTAGTGAGGGCCCAGCCCTTCGTATATTTGTCTGCCCTCTGTGAAAAAAGTGTGGACACCCCTGCAGTAGAGCAACATCTGATTGGTCAGTACAGGATGTAAAGATATACGTACAGTTGTCAGGATAAATAATTTAATTAGAAAAGACATCAGACACACAAATCGATCCAACATTGTTTATTCAAAGGTTCATTTTTTGGACTTGATAGATGATGTGAGACTGTATTACAGTTTAAATGCTTTGATCCTCTCATCAACAATCAGAAATACGTTGAGTGGCACAGCACGGAAATTCAGAGATAACATTTTTCATCTTCTCAGTGGTCATGTGATCTGTAATACTTGCATTGTGAGCACTAAGGGGCGAAATAATAGGTATAAAAGCTGACAATTGCAGATGAAAAGATAGTTGGGCTTCATTTAACAGTCACAATGCTCATAATTATTGTCGTTTTGGATATTCCTAAGTGAACTCAAGTCATTGAATTATTGCTGGTGATCAATATGTTGACTTGTCATGTCACGCCTACCGAGCATTTATGGAAATATTTTAAGGCAACACTTGGAATCAGTTAACCTAAACATGTTTTAACTGCTAGACTTAAAGTAGGCTTTAAACTGAGCATCTACTAACATGTTATTCTTTAAGTGTTAAAGCCTAATATAGGGCTTCAGTTTTTATATTGCAACAAATTAAACTTCAAATGCATTATGACAAACAGTCTAATCTAATTAAGCGTATCAGTTGAAAAACTAGCTATCATTAGTTCAGGCAGCTACAGTTCACATCAGTCAACAATAACAAAATGCTATTTGGATTAGTTGTCAATTAAATAAATACTACGTAGAGTACAAACACAGGCTTTTAGTTTATTTTACATGAAGTTATTCAAATTGTTGTCCTGTTTTTGTAAACCTAAATACCTTAATTTAAATAAACATGAACTGATGCAGACATTAAGCAGTAATGTGGCACGTTGAATCACAGGGTAATTGTGGGTCAGATAGTATTTACTCACAAGGAAAGCTTATATTACTCTGAAGTTCATATCCTTCCAAACCATCTTTTCAACAACCTGAGTTAAAATTCTGACAAAGGGTTAATAAAGTGTTGCAACTCAGACAGGAACCACTTCGATCCACACCAACAGCAAGATGAAGCTTAGTAAAGCACAAGATCTGGACTGACATTTGTACATAGCTCCCGTTCAGTCGCAATGTAGAAACATCGCGGGAATTCTTTTTTTTTAAAACCCGATTTCCACATTGGGGTTTTAAATAATACATGTTGGGAGCACACCTGAAAAATACACCTTTCATACGTTTAATACTTCCAAAAGTAAATCGCAGGGGCTAATATGGATTGCGCATTATTTTATTTGCACCTTAAGTTCGCAATTAAATGACCATAAAGTTTTGAGTCCAATACACGTTTTTCTTGTGGAGGGAAAAAGAAGAAATTATTTTTTATATAATACTTTATTGAACTTTTAGATGTAATTTCAAAGATGACATGTAGGGGAGCTCTATTCATTTATTTGTAATCACACAGCTGTCATTGCCTCCTGTTAAAGCATCCCAAAATAAATGAGTTTAAGCCTGGCTACAAACTCTTAGTGGAGAGTCTGGGAGTGTCTACCACCAAGTCTCTGAACCCACTAGTCATTTTACTTTAGCTGCGAGTGGTTATAAGTACTGATCATTGAGAATTGTACTGTTTTAGCAAGGCTCATTTACACAGATGCCAATGTGTGCTAAAGTATGCATGTCAGCTAACTATGAACACATGCATATAGCACCAGAGCAACCCAAAAGCTACTTGTTTGGCTGCGCAGTTTGTTGATGCGATGCAAGCCACGCAATCCTTTAGTGAAATCCCCCCGTCGAAACATTTAATTAGATTTTTCTCAAACTCTTTTAGCGATGTGAAATGGGAGGACCATGGCCAAAAATAAAGGCCAAATAATTAAAGCAGATAAAAGGCTGTTTGAGTCCAAGTTATCATCACCCAGTCGTTGTTCCTCTTCATGCCGTTGCTGGTTGTTTTTGCACCACTAGCAGTTGAAGTTGAGGTCACTTTTCTTAAGTGACAACCCTCGTTATGTACGCACAGATAACATGTCTCCCTTTTCCACAGACAAGTTCATATATCTTTTATAAAATAAATCTTATATTCCCAAGTATACAATAATAAACTGATGCACAAAAAAGGGGAACAGGAAACTCTATATATACATATGTGACTATTTTGGCAGACAGGACAATTGTAAACAGCTCTTTACTCTCATTCATGACGTTTACGTCCACTTTTTTCCTTTACTTCTTTCGCTCCTTTTGTCCTTTTACATTCATATTTCCAAAAAATTGTGCTTTAAGAAATGTCTTATAATAATCCAAGGGCTCTTTTCTTTTTTATTTCCTCGAGTAACACCCTGGTCCGTTGAGTAGAAGTGCACCGTGTCTGAACAGTAGGTCAAAGTCATGAATGGTCACGTAGCTGGTAGTTTATTCGCCTCCCCAGGAAATGTGATTCCGTGACAGCGAAATGAAGGGAAGGCAACGAACGCATGAATCAGGACTGAAGATGAAGACGTTTGTGAGTTTTATTCTGGGTAGACTTAAGATTTATGTCTGGCACTATGATCATCCTCAGCGTTTCTCCAAGTGTCCCTTTCCACATGTTTGCTGGATGCTTTGGTATATACGATTTTGCACTTAATGGCTAGGCAGCATCATGTTTCACACTCTTCCAGCTTTCAGTACAGCTCCCTCACATATTAAGACGTAGAAATAATCACAGTCATTTTTTAAAACCTGTCGAAACCTTCCGTGATCGGAACTTGGGAAGGATTTGTGTCCTGGGGTAGTTGTGGCATTTTATTGATGATTACAAGGCTGAGAAGTTACAGCTGTGCTTGTGATACAGGAATGTACACAATGGAATGTGGGAAAAACACTCTTGTGTGTCGAGCGATGAAGCTGCAGAATGCTAACGGAGCGAGCAAGAGCTTTGGGTTTTGAGCTCAGGGGGCAGGAACAGTAGAAGTCTGTGAGCCAGGCAGAACAGGATTGTGGGTCTTCAGTTGTCCTCATCAGTGAGCTCCTCCTCCGCAGTGGCCTTCTCAGCAATGGCATCCATGCTGCGTCTGCCTCTGGACTCGGAGCCGGAGGAACCCCCCGCCAGAGCGCCTTTACTCAGGTTACAGGTGAGCGCAGAGTAGTGGATCTGCCGCAGGTTCTCCTGGACTTCACTCTGGGCGTGCTTCAGGAGGTCTGCCTGACCCTGGGGGGGGATTACAGATCAAAGAGTTACAGCAGCTTTTAAAATGTTGTCCCTGAAAATGTTAGTAGCTGCCCGTCCTGAGGATAAGAATGTCATAAAAGATTCCGTATTAAACGTTTTATTTTTATTGTGTTATTCTTAAGACATAATACTCTCTCTTAAAGTATGTATGTATTAACACCTTATTCTAAATGTTGGCAAAAGTCTGAATTAAATGCCGTCACATTGATGTTCAGGCCATAGCAGAACAAGGTAAATACAGAGAGAGGTAATGCTCATCTCAAGCACTCTAAATCTGTCAATAAACTTATTTTATGCGAAAATCTGTTATCAATAAACCATAAAACAGAAGATTCTTCTCATTTTAGATCAGTCTATAATTGTTTTTCCTCAAAAACAAAGATAGAACTCTCACAACAATAATGGGATCAGCACTTTGCCTCCATATATTTACTTTTGATTTCTGCATAAATGAAATTCTGAATATCATGCAAAGTACTTAACCTGAAGCATCTAAGCAGATACAAATACAAAAGAGTCCAATAGTCTTATCACCCTATGCTTGTGCTGTTATTAGAAAAAAGGCAGCAGATTTTTTATCTGGAATTGATGTAACCTTATTATGGAATTCACAGGCAATTCATTTCTGAGTTTCACACCAGGTGCCAAAGTGTTGTGGATATTCCTGTCACACCTGCATGAAGCCATAATGAGATTGACACAACGGACACCTCGATCTGAATCACAAGAAGCTAGGTGAACCCAGCAGTGTGGTGTAGCTCATACATGAAAATGGTCTTTGAAATCTATTTGTATTGAGTTTAAAGCTTTGTTGGATAGCTGCCATTTTATAAGCTTCAAGACCTTCAGTCAATAACCTAATGTAATTTTAGTGTTCATAAAAAATCTGAAGTCTTTAAGACTTAAGTAGTACGCCTGCCAACAATAAGATCCATATAAGCAAAGCACCAGATTAAACATTGACAGAAAATGCAGCATGCACAACGAATAACACATACTTGCTTGACTCAACTCAATTGCCCGGGGACAAAGTATAAATTATAGCTGAGCTACTCGTGTGGTAATCTTAATTAACACGTGCAAATGCCATATATACATATGAAGGAGGTTATTCATCAATAATTACCCCGTGTGTTGGCTGTGGAGGTTGAAACAATAGGCGTGGTGTTTCAGAGCGGCTTAGACTAGGGACTCACCAAACACCGGTCCAAAAAGAGAGGCATAATATTGCCTCCGGATATAAATAATTACATTATTCGTGATTTGGTAATTTATCAGTAGGTTTTTTGTATTGCACTAATGTTTTGGTACAAATGAATATAGTTAAAAAATATTCATGGTTGCATGTGCGGAAAGAAAGCTTACAAACTCCCAGAAAACTGCAGATCCGCTGCAACTCTGACTACTTTTAAATCCAGACTAAAGACTTTTCTTTTTGCCGCTGCTTTTAATTGAACTATTTACATCTTAAACTGCACTGTAACTTTTATCCATGTATTTTTTCTTTTAATGTTTATTTTATTATCTTTTCTTTTTAATGACTGATTTTAAATGCCATTTTCTTAATGTCTTTCGTTTTTTGTAAAGCACTTTGAATTGCCTTGTGTTGAAAGGTGCTATATAAGTGATAAAAAAAGCAACTTGCCATATAAGTATACTTTAGACATTCATATTACACACTTGTGTTTACATTTAAAACCAACTTTTTGACGAAATGCCACATCTAGATAGATATATTGGGATTCAAAGAGAATGGCAGCTACTGTAGTAGCAGTAAACAGGCTACACAAGGTTGGTGTCACCAGTGTCCAGAATCTCACCTTCAGCACGGTGATGTTCCAGGTGAAGCTCTCCACCGCCTTGTGCAGCTTCCTGCCCTTCAGCCCCTCCTTCACAGCCAAGTCATGGAGGTTCTCGTGGAACTCCATCGCTGCGAGAAAAAGACAGATGAGAATGAGTCAGACTTTTTGTGGCGGTTTGTGAAACAGGAGCAGCTGCGAGGTGACTGAAGTCTGGGAGCTCTGACTGGGTGCTAGGCCTGTTGTCACTGTGAGGAAACACATTAGAGCTAAAGTCAGTGGCATTGCTGTCAACATTTCACAGTGTGCTGCTGCAGCAGAAGGGTAGAGTATGTGGAAGTACAGAATAGAGACCCTCTGGCTGTGGAGGAGGACTCCTCTCATTACTGTACGTCTGCAGGGTGATAAAGGATGGCAGGAGCTGCTGTGTGCATCTTAACTCTGACTGAAGTGCACATTTCTGAACAATTAAAGGAGGAAAGCTGAGGGTTGGATGCAAGATATGAAGGAATAAAACTGTGCAAGCACCTGCCATCGAAATGTTAATATCTTGTCAAGCAACCCTTAGAAAAAGGCAGAGGAAGTGTGAAGTGACAGTTATTTGATAGCTAACTTGATAGTGCCTTACATCCTGTTTCTCTCGAGACTCCTATTTGCTTTAACAACAGTGTTGCATTCATTTTCATGATAGTGTTACTATTAACCAGGAACAGTTTGGTGAGCATGTGTGACCTCTGTCAGCAACACCTTGCTTCAACATCATAACTCTATATCCCAGGGTGAAATGTTATTGGATGGTAGGCAGAGTTGCACATCCCAGCGAGGTGTTGATGGGATTTTAAGGGACAGGAGTGAATTGGTAAAAAAAGCAAAGCAAAAGCTGAGAACAAAAAGCCTAGTTAAAGGAGGCAGGATGAGAGGGAAGAGAAAGCCCCGGAAACGCAGAGGAGCGGTGCAGCGTAGGCAGACAGACATGACGTTCTTTCAGTGTGGATTAGCATCAAGGCATCGAACAGAGGACGGATTTGTCTCCTGAGGAGCTTTCCCACCTCCTATCTTCCCCTCTGCATGACTGAGTCTGAGTAAGGACATCTTTAATGTGGATATGGCCTTTACAGTGCAGTGCTGACACTGCAGCAACAGGCAAACACAGCCTGTGAGGTAAATAAACCAGAGAGATGGAGTTCCTGCTAGACATAGCAGCCCATCACTTTATAACGCTGGAAATTCCAAGCAAGAATGCCTGCATTACCGCCCGAAGCGCTTATATCAGCTGGAGTGGGCCCTGGCCCCTGTTGGTGCTGTTGCCATGGAAACGTGGCGTGCACACGACCCCCCTCATGTGGAGTCGCCATTATAGGCGTGGGGTTGGGCTGCCTCGGAGCCTCTCAGCTGCGTGAATACAACCTCACACACCTGATACAAATCTACTGACACATCCATTATCTCCTGACATCACACGTGCGCTGTCCATTTCCTGTGTTCCTAACAACATGTCATTTCTCTCTTCATCTCAGGCTGCTATTCTGTAACTAAAGAGCTGCTGCTGCTGCTGCTGTGCACATGGACCATGACTGTGCTGAAGAAGGTACACACACACACACACACACACACACACACACACACACACACACACACACACACACACACACACACACACACACACACACACACACACACACACACACACACACACACACACACACACACACACACACATTGCCTAGCAACATTTGATGGAGTCTGGTAGGCAAGAAAGAAAGAAATGGGGAAGCTCATTCTCAGCAAGCATTTCAGGCGCTGATCTCTGAAGTAATGCTGCAAGATGACAACTGTACATAAAGGCAGCGCTCACAGCATGAAACAACTACAGTATAAAGAGGAGGGTCAGAGGAGGAGGACCTGAGTTAGTCTATGAAAAGTTTTCTTATGAATAGTTCTAAACCCAAAGACATTCAATGATAACAACTAATGGACTAAAGTAACACAATCGATCATGATGTGAAATAAATGATGCCCTGTTATTGACCATACAGTCTTTGTTATTGACATGGTCATTGAACAAATCAACCCTGAACACTGACCTGTATTTAATGATACAACAATATCTAAATGCCACTTCTTATACATTTATGTGGTCTTCTAACATGAACCCGCTATATTTTTGAAAAGAGTGTTGAATGTTTCTTGTATTGACATTTTTATGATCACCTCTGTTTACTTTTAACACCCTATGGGTTTTGGATTTGCTACTTGTTAACCCGTTTATATGTGTGATGCTTACCATTTATATTTCTGTCCTTGTGTACATTTGGTTATCAAACATTATAATAGATATTTTATTGTTTGTATTTTGCTTTTAGCTGCGCTTTTTCTTCGCCACCACTGCACAATAATTTCCCTCGGTATAAATAAAGGTCTAAGTCCTTAGTCTCTCTTATCTTGTATCACTATCATACCGTATGTCACAGAAAGACAGGACACCCTTACATTGAGAAGTGGAAACCAGCTAACCAACTAAAACAATAGATTATTAATCAAATTAGTTGTAAAATAGTCTCAGTTCTAATATTAACTATAATTTTAAGCACCATCCAGGAGGCGATGTGGCACAAAGCATTTCACCAATAAGAATGAAACAAAAAAGTTCAATCCACTTTGAAGGGGACTTTAACATATCTAACGCAGTAATGGCCCTTTGCTTTGTTCTCTGCAGAATGTCACTGAAAAGCCACACCATTATTTTGCAGTTGGCATTTAAGAACATCTTCTGTACTGATCTTGTTAGTCTGCAGCAGGTGCAGCCCTCCATATGCCTTGAATGCTAATTGGGACATAAAGTGAAAGTCGGGGGTGGGAAGTGACATCCATCTTTAAGCAGCGAACACCTGACTGTGATCCCTGAGTCTGCCTTCATGTCGGTCTATTTTCTTAGGGGAACACACGACCCATCTGAGCTCAAGTGATGGGTTATTCACAACTTGAAAATCTGCTTCTGCTGAATGTTCCACTTGCTGTAGAGAGGGAATTGGGTTTGCACTGACCCAGTTCGACACAACAGACAAACAGGAAACCATGATTGCACTGAAATACCAACAAACAAGAGCACACACACACAAATGGTGTATGTTGGATTGGAAAATACATCAATGAACAAGTTCATCAGTTGTGTCCCAGTTTGCAATTGTTGTTGACGGTTCTCCTCCTGATATTATATAATTGTATATAAATGGTGCTTTGACCAAAACCCCACAATGCTTCTGTGGAAGTTTTCGTAACTATTCTTTTACAAAAAGGAATAATTCCCTTTGACAAGATGTTTATCAATCAGGGCTAGCTAGGACTCATTGTGTAGAACTACTGTTACATCAAATCCTGTTGTCATCAACTCATTAAACGACTGTCATCTGACCTCAAACAGGGCTTTACGGACAATGAAATGCCATTTTGTGGAGATATATACGACATAATGTCTGGCAGACCTTTCCTTAACCTGTTGAACCCCATCTGGGGGTGGTGGCGAAGTCCATAGGGACTTGGCTTGGCAACTGGAAGGTCACCAGTTCAAGTCCCGGAAAGACCAAGTGCTACCGAGGTGTCCCTGAGCAAGGCACCGTTTCCTACAGTGCTCCCCGGGGGCCGTACATAATGGCAGCCCACTGCTCCTAACACTAGGGTCGGTCAAATGCAGAGAAACCGTTTCGTTACATGGTACCTGTACTACGTAATGACAATACATTGTATCTAATCTAATCTAATCTGCCCGCCCCCCGGGCGGAAAAACGCATCATCTGCAGGAAACAGCGTCTGAGGACTTCTTAATATTTAATAAACTATGAATGTTTCATATCCATGTAACTGATGATATGAACCATTTTTAGCAAAAAAAAACACAAGACTAACGCTGAGCCTCTGAATTAGCTGAGCGAAAAAATGCTAACGCCGTTAGCACAGAACTCACTCATAAAACCCTTATTACTTATCGGAAATGCAAATCCAACCCCTCGACTAGCATCGTGAGAATACACAGAATCGATATGTATCCGTATCATCACTCCATGATAAGAACTGGTGAAATGAGAAACAAAAACAGACATCACAACACGTGGCATTAGGTAGAAAACACGGCAATATGTCTTACCTTTGTCGTTGTCTGATTAAAAGTGGTCTTCAATGGCATTGAAACGATAAAAACGCTGCTGAAGGTTAATCCATAGGTTAATCCAATGTGTCTGTGTCCCTTTGAAATGATTTCTGATAATCCTTCAGCAATAAACCTAGTTTTAAGTTTTCAGATTTCAAAGCGTTTCGCTTTAGGCAAACTGCCTGCACATAGCCCCCACTTCTCAATGGTAACGTTGGTGTGTATGTGGAAATTCCCCTTCGATTCTATTGGCTCTAACGGTTCAAAGGAGATGTCAATCATCAAAATCGACCAATGGGTTCCAGAGAAACGGCAAAAACGCCCATTTCCACCCAAATGACCCCAGAGGTGGAGTTTCTTTTTGCTAAACCTCTCTAAAAAGGTTAAATGACACTTGTTTTGCATCAATCTTGATACAGGGTACTTATTATATGTTGTACTTTGGATTCCTGAAGCTTTTAGTCTCCATACCATCATTCAAGGGTTGTTTTCACTATACAGTAAGTAAAAAATAATTTTTGGACGGACACTATAATTTAATTTTTTTTTACTATGTTCAATCTGAATTTTCTTTAAAATAAAAAACATCTATATTGATTCTGACTTATCTACATCCAACTCACAGGTTTATCATTACTTTGAGAAAAAAGATTATTAATGTTCCCCTTTTGGAAGTGTAGTTATGGTCATTTGTTCTGGAAATGTCATTTTCGAGTCTGAGACCTGAAAAACAGGCTTGGGGCTTAACAGGTTAAGGCTTGAATACTATTTTAAGAGAGACTCATATTAGTCCCATGGAAGATGAGCAACAGGCAGCACAACAGGTGACAATAACTACATGCGCATGTGCTCTATACATCAAACAATGTGTAATATGTATATGTTGTGCCAACACATTTGCCCACTGCAGATTTTAAACTGCTGGCACGACAGCAGGTTGTCGTTAAAATAGAATGAGAAAAATGCTGACAAAGGCTGTTAAGATGAACATGGGGAGTATTGTAGGACTAAAGTACAAGGCACTTACTTCATACATAAGCCATTTTAAACCCATGCTAAAACCAAATCTATACCAAAAGAAATATGGTTGAAATATAAGTCCCAGTGGCACAGATGTGAGCAGAGATTTTAGGGATCTTTCTGATGCCAGTAAGTCCAACATCACAGAGTCTTTTCCCCAAACCACTGGCTGGTAATTGTTACGGGCTGGGAGGTGGTCGAAATGAAAACACCAAGGAAAAAACAGCACAAAGCCTTTGATCATTGCATTGGTTAAAAGACACAGTCCTCCTCTCTGATGTGCCAGGACAATCGAATTTGAATATTTTATAAATCTATCCGGCTGGAAACCAATAAAGCAGAGCTGCGGTAATGATGGTCCGTCTCTCCCCCGCTCCACCCTCACTTAGCTCTTCTAGCCGGCTCACTCGGGGATAAATTAGCTTTCAAAACTACTAAGATGGAATTCAAGGCCAGACAGTGCTGCATTAAAAATTAAATTAATGTCAAAAAAGAAATCCTTCTCATTAACAGGTTCAGACAGCAAAGCCTGTTACATAGTAAACATTTTGCAAAATAAAGACTGCCCTCCAGAAGTATCCGTAATTTGACAGCATCATATGCTAATGTTTCTTAAGACTGTGTGCATATTTTTTTTTAATCCAGCAGTGCCTCCACTGATGAGCTGCCAATCTTACTCCGGATGCATGGAGTACATTTGGTTACAATCAGCTAGAATGCTAGGTCTGCATGAACACATACACTTTGGGCTTCACTATAACTGAGAAGAGTAGATGTACTGCCATCTGCTCGCCTCACACACATCTCTGAACCCTCACACACATCTCTGAACCTTAAACCAACCTTGTAATTAGAATACAGCACAGACGCTGGTATTGGTGTGAATTAAACACCTCTGTCCAAACCGCAGCTTTTCAAAGGGGAGCAGTGACAGGATCAGGTTCTTGAACCCGATTCAAATGGTAATTCCACACTTATGCAAATAAGTAAAATCAGTTCTGTCGGATACCATTGAGTGATCTGTGTGGTGTGGTTTCAGAGAGATGGTGGGGCCAGTGGGCAATATTCAGGAGTGGTCTAATGTCAAAGGAGAACAACATCTAAAGACGTTTCTTACCTGATTTTTGGGTTTGTAGAATTCTCTCATACAACCCCTCAAAACTCTCCAGCAGAGTCTTGCTGGTCTGGATCACCTGAAAGGAGACAAGATATATTGTTTTGATTTGCCATTTATTTCAACATCAGAAAAAACTGGCATCCCACAAGACAGCAGGGAGCAGTCTCCGTCTGTTGGCCGGGTGTTCCTCTCCAGGGAGGGCTCAGGGAAACAAGCTGTTATTACAGGCACGTCAGTGGGCGGGGTCGCTGAATTGCATTTTTTAAAACCAAAATTAGAGGGACGGAGACACAAGCGATTAGGGTGTTTTTCAAAAGTCACTTCTTTTTTCAACTCTTGTCTGGTTTTCCGGAGATATGAACTTCATTTACAGGGACATTTAAAAATGAACCCTTTAATAGAAAAGGCAGATAATCAAGATCATATGAAGAGAAGATGTAAACGTAACCTAGAGTCATTTTGAAGCAGGACACCGCCGTGTTATCTGTGAAATTGCAGCTTTGAAAGATGCAAAATGTAGCTCCTGTGGCGTTATGCCCAGCTTTAATTGAGTACAAACTCTGCTGACCTGCAGACTGTTAAAAAGACTTGAAGACTTTGGGAATTCATTTCCACCTTTCTTCTGGTCAGGAACAGAAGAAAGGTGGAATATTATTTTAGAAACAAAAATTAACATGTTTTATTTAGAAACCCCCTCATTATGAATCCTTTAGACAATTTAGTTTAGATAAACACCTGGTGATATATCAGTTTTGTTATTATTTTAGAAATCCAATAAAAAGACTGATACAACAATTCATTGAGCATACCCTAATATAGCTATGTTTTCATTGCCAAAGAGCTTCATTGGGATCAAAAAACTATTAAAAACTCATGAATGAGCCACAGTGTTGCACTGGTTTACATGTTCCTTCATTACTGTCAATGTTGGCACTGTGGTTTATTTTGAGTCAATCCCACACAATCTATCCTGCTGCTGGAGATAATAACAAGAGCACAACACACGCACTAGCTATTCCTATTAGAAAAGTGCAAAGCACGGCTGTTTAAATGAATTACTGAGCCTTTTTAAAAAGTGTCCAAAGCCTGGATAAGGAAATCAGAAAGTACCACACTGTGGTTTTAGTTGTTTTAATAGATTTGTTGAAAACTAGAATCATGCTAGACTCTCAACATGTAATAGCACATAGGAAGGGAAACAGTTTATCTGCCACTGAGGCTTTTAATACTGAAGTCCCACTGTATAGTCATGTGATCTGGTACAATTACATTGTTGTGCTTTCAAATGTTACTGTAGAGTTCATATGATAACCTCTACCATTACATTACTATGACAAAAATAAACATTAAGCCTTTTTTTGGCATTATCACGTGTATTCCATCCCATTATCATGTTCTGTAGGGAGAACAGAGTTTCTAAAACCCATGTAGTAAATCACCATGTTCTGCTGAAAACAGTACTGACTTCATTATTCTGGCAGTTTTGTGTCACTCCGCAGCTGCAGTTGCGGCACTTAGAGCTGTCGCACACGCTGTGATTACTTCCCCCATGGGAGAAGAAATTACCATCTTGGTGGCAGAGACAGAATCACAGAAGTATTTAAAGACCCGGTCTAAAGGTAGGCGGGTGGACTGTGCCCCATCTGCACACTAAAGACCATCTTCTGTAAGTGCTACAGTATGTTTACTTCTATTATTATTTGTATGTCTTCCCACATTTTGCATATGCAAATGGTCATTTGATATAAAAGGTGATGTAAGCTTAGCAGTCGCATTAGGCAAATGATGATAAAGTTTTAAAGTTTTAATATATCCAAGCTTCATAGAAATTATTATATCTGCTTCCTTTCAGACAAAACAAAGACTAACATACGGGCTTCGTTTTCCCTCGGTTCAGTTTTTCAGAGACAGTACATGCGCAACTCATCTCTATTTACAGGCTGTGCCCTCAGTTCATTTGCTGCGAGCAAAAATAAAAATCAGAGCATATCATCTAAGACCACAAGCTGGCATCATGCTGATATCATGCTGATATCTCTCACTTTTTTTCCTCGGCACACAAATGAGCAGGGATTGAGACCTAGATTCTATTTTTGCCAACTAGGAAGTGAAAGCCTGGTTACTCCCAGTGGTGGGTTTTGACACAGAGCCTGGATTTCTAATTGCACTGTGCCATACATTATTTGCAACCCTTTAGCTCTGTTCCTTGGATCATGCCTCTGTATTCTCATCCCCCCCTGTAGCTGTGCTCCTTTCTGCTCCGTCTCCTCAGGCACTCTGCTTACGGTCAAGGCCTGCAGTTTCACATCAATTAAGCGCTTGTTTTAATTTATTTGATTTTGTTCCCCAAACACTTGTCATTTTCTCCTTTTTCCCTCTAACTTAATTTTCCTAGCACTCTTTCCATCAGCCCCAATTAACTAGCCCTCTACTCTCAAGTCTGAGTCCAGCAGAGGGGTTACTTTAATATGTTTGCGTCAGCATCATGCACATTATCGGATATTTATCTCTGAGTCCAAAGGGGTGTGCCATAAGAAATAACACAGGGGCAGATAGCACTTTATCCATGCATTGTTTCCATTACAATGTAACATATGTGTGACATTTCTATCAACTCTTTTCACTTTTGTTACACAGATGTGCACATGTTGTAATTAGTAAGGGAGAATTTGTCCCACTGGCAAGTTTATTATGTATACTATAAAAACAGGAATACAAAAAAGTAAATGTGTGAGATTGTAAAATACACTGAACACACATGGCAACATGTCACAATAGGATATAAAACTAAATAACATCTCTTAGGGTTACAATTACAGAATTATATACACTTTTTTCAATGAGAGGAGTTTTTCAATTAGTTCCACCTTCATTGAATTCAAACATTTGAAGCTCACACTGAACTCACACTTGGAGCTTAGGTTCCACATTATGTGCATCAATCTGCAATCTACATCAATTTACTTGTGTGGCCGAGTGAACTGCACACTGGCCCTGGTATATCGGCGGTTCCGTACCAATAAACACTAAACTACACTGCTCCCCGGGCGCCGTTCAAAATGGCAGCACACTGCTTTTAACACTAGGATGGGTCAAATGCAGAGAAACAATTTCCCCACGAGGGATTAATAAACGAGGGTTTAAACCAGGGTTTAATAAATATTCTCAGGGCATAATGTTACAGCCAAAAAGATGGAGATACATCTCATTAAATATTGTCTTGTTACTGAAAGCAAAATTAATTATAGGAGTTCACTTGTTGCTCTACTTTTGCCACTGCGTTTTTCCAGGGCATACAAGCCTTGTGCTTGAAATAATGATGTGAAGCCTCTAATAATGTGCTGAAAATCAATGTTAAAAAACAGGATGTGTTCAGGGAAATGGTGTTGCCTTGGCATAGCCTCAATTGCAGGTTGCATAACTTGTGCACATTGATTGTATGACTTAACAGAGCACCAACCACTTTACCTAACTATCTCTGTTTTTATTTTCTTTAAATATCAACCACAAAAGCTTATTTTTGGGAATAAATCCATTAACAAAACTTCCGCATACTTCTTCCCCCTTATACACTTTAAGAACAATTTTGCCAGACAACTACTCACCATATCATAGGTAGTGACAACTTTTTTGAGAACCTCAGGTAGCAGACCTTGGGGCTCCAAGTTGGGGTACTGTTCAGCGAGGTTGAACAACAGAAGGGGGCTGTTGTCAGTTCCAGTGAGTCGAGGGGAAAGGGCCAAGATGCACTGCTTCAGGTTAGCCACCGCTGAAAGGCCGCACAGCTCTTTAAAGGACACTATGGCATTCTGCACAAAGAAGAGACAAATGACTGGCTTGTGTGCCTTTATAGTGATTAATACTGGCATGACAAGCAACACATATTTCTTATGACATAACTTTAAGTTAAGGTAAGAAATTCATATTCTGCATTGTTCAAATCTGGTATTGATCTGTGTTAAATGTGTAACCCAAGAGTAGTCAGAGGTAGTGGCTCACTCATTACCTGTGAGAACTTTTATTTTGGCACTTGTAAGTTACTCATAAACACTCAATGCTTTTGGACTAACACCAGTATCACACGGAAGTCCCAACCTTCCTGTGAAAGCACACATTTAAATCCTACATAAACAACCGGAGGGACCAACTGGGACAGTAATGGGTTACAGCCTCAAGGCCAGTGGCTTGTTATCACACAATGACTGCAATATAAACAGGGCTACTAAAAATAAATACTAATATAATGCCTGAAGAAACACAACATGGGACCAACCACAGAGTGTTGTGATACTCCAGTAGTGCATTTTCAGTACAGGTTATTTCAAACAGACTTCAAATGCTAATTCAAGACAACAAATATGACATACATGTGACCATGACAAAGAGAAAATTACACTGTTTTCAGGATCCCTGTGTTGGCAAAGAAAGACAAGAACAAAATGATTGGGATGATATTAGTTAAGATTGGGAGCTATTAAAAAAACAGAAGGTGCTTTATTAAAAACATATCACCAGCTTGCTGAAGGCCATGATCAGCAGTTGTTGTATTAAAAGAGATTTTAACATCATAAAATAATCTACAATTCAAAAAGGGAAATCATCAAGGTCCCTCAACTTTCTTCCCACATTTGTTTTTACTATTGGCTAAGACATAAGGAATAGATTACATCTGATTTAGTCAAGCTTGGTGTTTTTTTGTTTTTCTTTCCATGGTGGGTTCCTTTTTTAGATGCTCAAGACTTTTTGTAGTAGATCTGGTTATAATCTATTCTTGACTTGGGGTTACATTTTCTTCAGTCTACAAGTCTACCCTTCACTATAAGAAACAATCTCATGCTGGAAGATGGACGAAGAATTCACAATGATACTGTTAAATCACTGGTGCCACATCAAAGGAGACTATTGCATATACTAAGCATTCAATGGAGTTTCCTTTAATTTCTTACCTGCATGTTTTCTCTGAGATCTGTAGCCTCCCTCAGAGGCAGCAGGACTGTTTTGAAGACATCATCCAGAGCCTTGACCAACAGCACTCTCATGCTGGCATACTCTCTACTCTTCTTGCCTTTTCGTACAGACAGTCCCCTTTTGTGTGGTTTTCCGCCTCCTCTTCGATTGGTTATGGCCACATGAACAAACAACAAGGTATGTTGTAAAACCTCCCCCGTCAGAGATTGCAGCGGTACATGGCGAAAACCTGGCTGGAGACACTCAAAGGGGATGGTGTATTGGCCGATGAATTCATCACCAATATATTCGTCATCTAGCACCACAAAGCGCACCATTGCAAGCTCAGGGAGATTTATCTGAAACTCAAAGCTTTCATCAAACAGAGGGTTGTCTCCATTCTGATTGACCGTTTTAGTCCTTTGTTCGGCACAATCAGCAGGAATGCCGTGTATTTCCACATACACATAGGGGTCTACTACATCTCCTTTGGCACCTGAGCCTTTGGGTTTTGGGAAGTTTTGTCCACTGATGATCTTGATGTGTAAGAGCTGTGGAGAAACACCAGGCACTGAATCTTTAGTGTTGGCACTAAAATATGAAACATGCTCCCTCATGATGGCGGGACGCAGCACATAGCCACAGTTCCCATTCTGACGGAACCAGCCGATGTTTAAATCCATCATCAGGCCAGGAGTCTGGTAGTTCATTGCCACAATCTGGCAACCACACTTCCAGAAATCCTGTGGATTCATGTTGCTGGAGTCAATCCGCATTGGGCTAGGGTAAACTCGAGCAAGATACTTCTTGTTGTAGTTTACAAAGTCGCCAGGGAGGTCACTGGCGCAGCGACTGGCAAACACTTCATTGAAAGAGCAAAGCTCCCATTGCTTCTGGTTCTGGAAAGATGTTGGGAAGTCCTTGAACTCCACAGACTTACACAATGTCACCAGATCAGAGAGGTCTTTTGACAGCTGGAAGTTTTTGGGTGCAATAGTCTGTGGTTCTGCAGACTCGATGCTTATTCTTTGAGACATCTCTGCCCCCTCGTCCTCGTCTGTGACCTCACCTTCTGAAGCAGTGCAGTTTGTGCTCAGTTTTTTACCCTTCAGCAGGATCTTTCCCTTCAGTTCCGATGGAGAGGGAAGGTAACAGTCCTCAGGTTTTGGAGGGTCTATGTGGATCTTGTCACCAATAATCTTCTTTAGGTGCTGAAACATGACTCTCTGCTGCTTTAAGGAGCAATGGTTTTCTAAACACAGTAGCAGTGGAAACTCAGACGCAACAAAGGCATACTTGTTGATGACGTCAACGACACTGCGGAAAACTATCTGTGACGTCATTGTGTGACCAGTGTAAATAACAGGTTCATTATCAGGCCCATCCCACACATCCAGCTCTACACTGCGGCAGCCCATCTTGAGGGCACGGATATACCCTGTCACATCAGAAGGACCTCTGAACTGGTCTTCTATCAGATATGTGTTGTGGGATGCATTAATGTAATAGTGTGACAAAGGCTGTTTCATGTCTTGGCACACTGTTTTTTGTTCAGGGTCAAATAGATGGCACTCTGGAGACATAAGATAGTTGGTGAACCCATCAAGAGAAAGCCAACCCTTGAGCTGGCCCTCTTTGGACGGTTCATATTTCTGAATGACCTCTAAGCTTGTGTCTTCACTGACTTGTGCCATACCCTGCTCAGCCTCCAGAAATATCATTAGGTCCTTGGTATCCAGAAATTCTTTGTTACTAGAGAACTGAACAAAGAGAAAATAAATTTCAGGTCTGGTGCAAAGATCATGAAAGACCTCAATGAACTCGTCTTTTGTCACATCAGAACCTGCTTTGTCCTTAGCTTTCTGAAGCTCCTTGAACTTCAGTTCTATTTTCAAATGTTTAAGGCCCGGGTTTAACTTTTTGACTAACTGCACAGCAGCACATATATTTATGTGTTTGCTGTTGTTACTGCCTGCCTCATCAAAAAGTTCACCTAGCCAAGATGAGCGCATGTAGTTCTGAACGCTCTCTATCATATTTAAGGTGTGTTTCCCATAGGAGATCAGGTACCTTAGCCCTGTAACCCAAATATTGGCTACATCTGCGGTGTTTGCCACCAAGTCCAGTGACTCATAGTTCTCCCCAAAAATAATTGAGAAGGCACAGTCCTCTGAAATCTGATCATAGGTTCCATTAGTTCTAAAAGTGTCTGTATTTTTTCCTGTTCGCACTTCCTTGATGGATTTTACATCAATTTTGGCCTTTTCTGATTCCTTCTTCGAGGGCTCCCATCTCAAAGACTGCATGTCGGCATCAAGGAGAAAGTAGCGGTGGTAAATGCGGGAGTTGGATCGCACTTTCTTTAGCTCAGAGCCATCCACCATTGCATTGATGCAGTCGCTAGCACTGCTAATTTTCTTCTCTGTGGGCATGCTGCTGAACGATACAGTCTTCTTTCTTTCTTTACGCTGTCTTGAGCCATCCTGCAGAGAAACAGAACAAAGTGCATAAATAAAAAGCCATTTGTAGATACTGAATGATAAAACAGAAAATCAATTTAAAAGACAAGCACTACTAACAAGAACAACATTGAGTAATAACCTAGGAACCTAGTATTTTATATTCCAAAGTAAAGAAATATAATGCATATCTGTTCAACTGTATGGAGGGTTATATATTTTGACAGAATGAAGAAGACTTTTTTCCCAAAAGTGCTTTGTTTCTTAAAAATCAATCAAGTCTATAAAGAGTACAAATGTGATGATCATTTACAATTAACATGAATGTTTTTTGTTATGGTCAAACGCATACCAAAGGTGGAATGTGCTTTATAACTAGTATGTACATTTACTCATCTATTGAACTACTGTACATTACAATGCTGCTTATTTTATTAGCCAGAAACAGTATTCCTCCTTCCAGGTCCCTCTTTGTTTCCTCTACACTCAAATATAAACCCCTTGATCTTACATTTCACTGTAATATTTATTAGTGTCCTTAAAGATTGTTTGTTTTATATTAGATTTCTTGTTTTATATGGAGAATCTTTGTTTTATATTTTATGTATGCACCATGACATCAAGTCAAATTCCTCATATGTGAGAACCTACCTGGCAATAAACCCGTTTCTGATTCTGATTTCCTGTGGGTTTTGATGAAACCACGAAACCATGCCAACCTCTTATGTAATCAAAGTGAGATGTGTATAACTCACATACTGAAAGAACCAGTACTCTGAGATTGATGTGTCTTTATCTTCATGTCTATAAATGCACATTGAAGCTATCACACATCCATCTAACATTTCACCATCTTCCTCCATGTTCTTTCCCCATTTAGCTATAAATGTTAATAAGAAATGTGACAACTCCTACTGATGTGACGGTGCAGCTGTCATTTTTCACAGGACCAGCGTTTTTAACCTTTTAAAGCAGTTTCATCACAATAGTATCCAGCAACCTGTTTTTTCAACCTGTGAGGCCGGTTGGATGTACTGCCAAATTCTCTGAAACGCCTTTGGAGACGGCTTATGGTAGAGAAATGAACATTCAATTCACGGGCAACAGCTCTGGTGGACATTCCTGCTGTCAGCATGCCAAATACACGCTCCCTCAAAACTTGCGACATCTGTGGCATTGTGCTGTGTGATCAAACTGAACATTTCAGAGTGGCCTTTTATTGTGGCCATTCTAAGGCAC
Source organism: Pseudochaenichthys georgianus (assembly GCF_902827115.2). Taxonomy (NCBI): domain Eukaryota; kingdom Metazoa; phylum Chordata; class Actinopteri; order Perciformes; family Channichthyidae; genus Pseudochaenichthys; species Pseudochaenichthys georgianus. The sequence goes on from NC_047518.2 coordinate 32,145,511, forward strand.
ACCTGTGCAATAATCATGCTGTCTAATCAGCGTCTTGATATGCCACACCTGTGAGGTGGGATGGATGATCTCGGCAAAGGAGAAGTGCTCACTATGACAGATTTTTTCAGATTTGTGAACAATATTTGAGAGAAATGGTTATTTTGTGTATATAGAAAATGTTTTAGATCTTTGAGTTCATCTCATGAAAAATGGGAGCAAAAACAAAAGTGTTGCATTTATATTTTTGTTCAGTGTATATTACAGAACACCAAACAATATTATGAAATGACTTTTCTAAAATAATTAATCATAATAAATCCCATCTGTGTGTTGGAGAATTGCAAAACACACAGACCGGCACATTTACTCTGATTAGTAGAATCTTCAGTCCGATGTAAACATATTCATCACATTCTTTTACACAGTCTGCTGCTTTAAGAGAGTTCATTATAAAAAAGGGAAGCTTAATACGTTGACTGCAGACAATCCTTAAGATCTGTGGAAGAATGTGAGCTTACTGATAGTCTCTTTCCTGCTGTATTTATTACAAGGGTCGCCATGCCAGGCATTTGCCTCAGGATTTCCCTTTGCTTCCTTAACCCTAACTAGAAAACAATGCTGTCGACACCCATCGCTGTGTTAGCATTTGTTATTATTTCCTTAGGACATGTTTCTTATACAATAGTTCCTTTCAGTCTTTGGAGGAAGCCAGACAGTCCAGGGTGTTCTTGTTTTGTTGTGTGTTTTATTATTCCTTAAATGGTTCTTTAAAAGATGCGATCACAAACATAAGTTTGTCTATTTTTAGTTTGATCAGATATTTGGTTTAAAGGTTAGGTCTACATATTCTTCCCGACATAAATATCACAAATCTCTGTTCATCTCTGTTTCTTGATATCCAACAATAAACGACATCTTTAAAGCAAAACATGATCAAGATGCTTTGTATTAAGTCCATAGCACAGGATCATAAAAGAAATACCAAGTAATGTCAGCAGCACAGCCTCAATAGAGATTCTAGCAATATTAGGACTGATTGTTTTCAATGATGTATGGAACTTCAAGGCAAAGGGTCAGGAACTTTGCAAGGAAAGATAAGCTCTGATCTCAATGTAAATATAAAAGTGTACCTTTATGTAGTGAACTTCCTAGGTGGAAATAACACGCAATACTTGTTCATTAGCCTATTTAATTGAATTGTAACCATGCTTTATTTCCCTTTTATTCCCATTATTTTCACTTAAGTTCCATACTTTTTATTTAATTCTCCTGCAAAGTTTCCACCTTGAATATTCCAGACAAAAAGTGAGAGCTGAAAAGTTAATTTCTTAAACCAGAAATTACAGCACCGGTAAGTAGAGATAAAATCACTGATATTCCTAAATCATTTTATCCAATTCCCACTTGATGTGTGACCACCATTTTGTGTTAACAATGAATTTAAAAACACACTGAAGCAGTGTTGTTACTCATCACTTCTTTGAAACCTGTGAAACATTTCTATGTCTTTCTTAAGGATGTTGAATGTGGCTTTTTCATTCCCTAGTTTATTTTTATTTTTAGTTACATTCAGAAAAGAACACCCAGAATATTGGGTAAGCAAGTCAGAAGAACTTAAAAAATATAGGACGTGTTTCAGCTATTTCTTAGTAAAGAGATAATAACAATGCTTTTCACATTAGGTTAAACCTTACAAGGGATATGACATTTATGCCCTCATTCCATTTTTAAATATGCTTGGTTTTGGGGTGATATAATGAGTAAATGAGACAGAAGGTGAGTCAGAGAGAGGAAAACAAAAGAAGAGACAATGCAACAGCAAGAGAAGAGAGTTAGTATGACAAAGTGTGTCCAACTGCTCACAGATCCCATAGGACTCTGAATCCCCTAATGGACTGAATCCAATATTCTTTCTGGCTCAGTGAGCAGTTATGGATTGCCTGTACAACTGAGAAGATGACAAAGGGACCCATTACTCTCTGCTCCACTGTTCTACATACCCAACATAAAGAAATGTTCACCTACAGATCAGCATTGGCTTCAGTTCACCATAACCTGAATCTATTCAATGAGAATAATTGAATTAGAATGCAGATTTAATAAGGCGATCTTGCTGGTAGAAGCTATTGTTAGCCTAACATACATTTACATTGTTTGTACTGGCACAAACGGTGTTTCTGAACACTCCAGGTCCTATTTAATGATCAATAATTCAGGCATGTTGGATGATATGCAACATCCATGTTATAAAACTATTCTGCAAGGCAAATGTTCGCATCCTGTGCACATGTTATTTTTGGAATAGGAAACAAACATTGGATTTACCATATCCTGTTGCATAAACTAAACACTCAGGCCTGATATGAAGAGTCAGATGCTGAATCATTTTCTCTGGATAACTCTGGATTAGACCCAAGACTGCATGAAAGTCTCCTCCACTACCCACTGAGCAAGCTGAGGCAACAGCATGGTTACCTAAGCAGCTCATACACATCCCACAGCTCTAACAGTGGGATGTGTACCTTTTTGTAGGACTCATAGTCCAACCTAAGAAACACAAAAGGACTGACAAAGCTGGTCACCATTAGAAATCTGTTGGCCTGAAAATGTTCTCATACAACCCTTAATGCATATTTTACAATGACAGAAACAGCAGCATACTTGATAAGCTTTTCATACTGATACAGTTGTTGATGGTTAACAAACACCTTTACTTAATAATACAAATAAAGGATACCACAATGAGTCAAACTACGTCATCTTGTATTGTTAAAATCACTCAGCAGATTTGGGGTCAGGCTTAATTGCATTTTTGACAAATCCTATTAAATGGATTTAAATGAATGTACTTGTATTTTGTTTGAAAAAGTAAATGCTTAACCAAGGTTCATGCATAAAACAGTCAGAACCTTACAGTAACATAAGCCAAAATAAAACATTTGGCTATATTATTGAGCCATCTTGATTTAAAAGCTAGCCAACATGTTACAATGTGTCTCCAGTAGGGGTGCAACAACTAATCGACTTAATCGATTACCAAATTAGTTGCCAACTAATTCAGTCGTCGATTCGTTGGTGACGTCATCACGTGTGTTTTACGCCCCGTTAAGCTCTAACTTTATTGGTCTTTTTATCTGTACTGGAGACATTTAAAAAATATATGTCATGTATTATTGCTACAAAGACATTATATCGCAGTCTTAGTGTCGCCAACTCGTTTCTAATATACAAATGCGTCTATTGCAGCTTTCACACCAGCGCTTTTCAGTTTCTAGCTCCGAGCGGGAGCTTTTCTGGTTCAGCTCCGGTTTCCCTTTTCAGCTCCCGCTCTGTTCACAACGCCCACTGGCGCCCCAGAGCTGCCCCTGCTGCGTCATGACGTCACCGTTTACATCGCTGATTTGCTCCCCAACGGCAGCCATTACGGCGCTCACAACAACAACAACAACAACTGCGTCGGGTCGATGATCGTGTTGCTTTTAATCACACGAAGCCAGAATAAAGTGAATAACGACTTCTCCAACCTTGTACTTTGCTCCAGAGTGCCGTGTTTCTGCAGCATTTACCGACCGCTGCAGTATTGGCTGCTCTTCCACAGGAGTTTATTCTCCCGTTAGCTCCCGGTTAGCTCACACTGCAGCGGCCGCTCTAAAGTATTCACTGTCCGACTCACACAAGCAGCTGATGCATATCCCCAGTTCCCCTTAGCCTAAGTGAATGTGTGTCAGTCTGAATTGACACTGTTTGGTATCACAACGCTGTTCTGAAAGTTTCTCTGGTATAAAACGGGTGATGTTAGCATAGCAACCGAAGCTAAACTGACTACTTGCATCCGATAGCTGCAATAATACAAAACAACACGTCTGCCTCTCTCCACAATGATCGATAACAGTGAACGGATGGTTAAAGTAAGGTACAAATAAACAGAATCACACGAAGCCTGGTTAGTGTTGCCTGACTTTATAAAGTGTGTTTATAGGCACTACTGCTTGTAGGCAGGCATAACAGTCGACCCATGTTCAGGGGAGGTGGGTTTAGTTTCCTGCACGCCTCGACGTAAGAGAGACGTAAGCGACGTCGCCTCTTAGCTCCAAAGCTCTTGCCTCTGGACCGACAATTTTTTGGAGCTGGAAATGAAGCGGATTCCGGAGCTAAGAGCCGACGCCGCTGCGGTGTGAACTGGAAAACCCAGCGCTTTTCAGGCTCTAGCTCCGAGCCGGAGCTGAAAAGGCGCTGGTGTGAAAGGGGCATATGATGTATTTTCGATCTTTCTCTCCCCCGCCTGCTTGCGAGGGGGCGGGGCAGTTTACACACGGGCAGCTGCAACATGCAGCAACACACACACGTGGGAGATGGCGGAGAGAACGCGCTCCGAGGTGGTTAAACTTTACCCGTCTCGATGTGGAGAATGCTCGTTGCCAAAAGTGGAATAAGAGTTTAGCATGTAAGGGCGGTAACACGAGCTATTTGTCTAAACATTTAGCAAAAGTGCTCCACATCCAGACGGAGGAATGCACCGGGTTCCACTGTCTTTCTAGTAGCTCTGTAGCCCCGTCCACGAGTAACGTTTCCACAGGTGTTATGTATGCTAGCAGCAACACACGGAGCTAACTACATTATACAAACATAATGATTAGAGGTAACAGAGTTATTTGCGGACTTTTGGTGACAGAGCCTTCAGTGTGGCATCCCCCACCCTCTGGAACTCTCCCCCCCGAAATCCGCAGCGCCCCAACCCTGGACATTTTCAAAAAAGCCCTCAAAACGCACCTTTTTACCAAGGCTTTCCCCACTGTATAGTTAGTTTAATAGGTTTATTTTTCCGCTACTTCCCCCCCCCACCCCCTTAACCTGTCTGCCTTTTTTCCCCTACTCCCCCCCCCCCTACCCGACTTGTAAAGCGACCTTGGGTTTCCTGAAAGGCGCTATAAAAATATGATATATTATTATTATTAGGGCCCGAGCACGATGTGCTAGGACCCAACGGCGTCCTAGCACAAAGTGCAAGGATACCTATTGTTATTATTATTATTATTTAGTTTGTTAAAGTTTCAGCTATTCTGTTTACAGTTCTGTCATCAGATTATTTAATACGATTTGTTAAAACACTGTTGTTTCTTTTGATGTGAAATATTATTTATTTAATTTGAATAAAAAGCAATGTTAGTTTTGTTCACAATTTAAGTTATTTCAATAATATATGTATTTTGGAATCAAGTATTCATCTTTATTGTCTTCATTGTTAGTTTCCACATGCCTAAAACAACCTCAAGCTAAATCTAAAAGTTGATGGCTAAATAAGAGCGTTTGAGAAATTGTGCAAGGCATACAGTAATAGTCCGAATAGTCGATTAATCGTTTCATTAATCGATAGATTAATCGATTATCAAATTAGTCGTTTGTTGCAGCCCTAGTCTCCAGCACTCTAAACATATTATTTATCTTTCTGTATTAGAATAAATATGAATGAAGGATCTGGCCTCCAATGTTAAGTCAAACTATGCCTTTCATTTGTTCATCATAACTATCAGCTTCAAATGAATTGACAGGTAGATCCATGTGATCAAACACAAGCGACTCATTTGTTTCCCAAGTTGCATCATCATAAAACAATAACGTTTTAACACAACCTTACGTGTTCAACAGGCCGAGGGGGCAGAGATAAAAATACATTGAATATGTGTGAAAAAAGAGGCAGGGTAACACAGTGACAGGAAGAGCTTTGGGGGATCAACTACAACTAGAAGAAAATGAGTCATAAGTGAAACAAAAATAAATTAAAAAAATAGTGACAGGAAGAGGAAATAAATGTTTTGAAAGCTTGTTCTGAGGAAAATGGTATGCAGATATGGGGCAAGGGTCACATTCTGTTGTGTAAACTTTAAAAAAATGTTGAGAGTGACAGTCACTTTGCACACACTGCAACATCGGTAACACCACTAAACCGTAAAAGAAAAAAATAACTGCAAACCCATTTTAATCTCTCGCATTAACTTTTATTGTTTGACTTTATTTATGTTGAATTAGTGTACTGTAAAAGTCATTTTATGAAATGGGATGGGGTATTTTTCATGCAGTAAGGATAATAGTAAAATAACAGCCAGAGCAGTCAAAATACTGATACTTATATTCCAGTTAAAAGATCAGTGTTTGATTAAAATAAGCATATGGGGAAGCTGTAGCTCAGTGGATGGATAGTGTGCTGGACTTCGAATCAGGGGGTAGCAAGTTCGAGTCCCATGGGCAAGACACTTCACCCCAAATTGCTCCTGTGGGGATTGTCCACAGTACTGAATGTATGTAAGTCACGTTGGATAAAAGCGTCTAACAAATGACATGTAATGTAATGTGGAGACTCTTTGGTCTCTGTCTGCAATGCAGACAAATCCAGCTGGAGCTTAAACCTGGTGAAGGCTCAGCTGCTTCTGTTCTGCTCCGTATGAGGTCAGTTGTTGGCCAAATGAAGTGTGAAGTAGGTTACTATCCTGGGACTCACATTTTAAAGCTCTACCATTTCCTGAACAAACCGAAATGAAAGTGACAGGTCTATTTGTGGTACATAGTGGTTGTGACTTAAAGCCATTGGCCAATAGATTTCAATGAAGGGACCTCTTAGGATGTTTTCCCTTCAGGTTTTGACTTTATATTGTTTTGGTTTATTAACTGGATCTATTTTTTTCTCTCTTAATTGTATTATTTATACAATTTGCATGTATCCTCTTGTATAATTATAATGGTAATTGTTGTTCAGACCATTTGTTAAATTTGAGTTTGCTTGATGTAGATTCATATAACGAACCAATGGACTCATCACTTTTTAGGTTTTCGGAGGAAACCCAACGAGAAATGAGAAGTAAGGCAGGAAAAGTTAACTGAATCAAAATAGCTTTCAAGTCAGTTCCAAGGGAAGACATTTATAAAATGTAGGTCTGTTATTTTGTATTGAATCAATTTGTTAAAAGTATATGCCTGTAATGAAACAGACACGCTCACAGGGAGTCTCTATCCATCAATGAACACTTGGTTAATGCGTTTAAAACACAGCTGGACATTTTTGGGATTTAAACAGCTGTTTAGGCAGATACTGCTTCACTTAACACGACAAACTAAACCATGGGAGTCTCCGTGGGACGGAGGCAGTGAGGATTGATTCATGTAATAGAATGGAAGTGTATCTGTTCTGTAGACGTCAAAAAAGCTTCTAAAATGCTTCCACTGGGAGTTGGCCGTTAGTAGTACAGCTGCATCAAAAAAACTTAACTGAGAGGAAACATTATAACTTTGGCATTTCTATGGCAGTATTTAAGCTTGGAAAAAAATTAACTACACAATTACCCAGAGAAGAATGTCTACGGAGCTATTGCGACATTGCCATCATCACCAGCACTCTAACGGCTCTAGGATTTGGGAGGGAGACACATGTTTTCAAGACATGATTGACCCATTATCCACAGTTACATAAATCAATTGGTCCAAAAAGCAATATTAAAAAGAAAATTTCTGCAGGGGTGATGCATTTCTTAAGTTGCAGACTGTGTCACATGCCTGAAAAAGCATAAAGCCCAACAGTGTTTGTTATTATGAGGACAGCCTGGGCTGTTTGTCTGTCGGTTTGTTTGTCTTTCTGTAGAAAGATTACAGAAAAACTAGTGAAAGGTTTTTAATTTAACTCGGGGAAAGTGTAAAGCATGGACCATAGAAAAACTCTGTGAAATCTCTTTGAATTTAACACAATACACTTTGCAAATATAGTCTTTGAGAAATTGTACACTTCCAGATTAGTGTATTTATCTGCTCTCAGATTGAAAGGGGAAAAAAACAAAGGTCTTTGTCTCATTCATAAAGTGTAAGGAACAATAGTTACTAACATATCTTCTAATTGACACAGCCTGTTAGCACACGACAACAATCAGAAACACAAAATCAATCAAACTGAACTTCGATAAACATAAATAGGAACTGTTTACCAATGTATTGATATGTGCACTGTAACGGCGGTAAAGCACACTGTGCACTAATTAATGATTCAATCCGGTCACACTTTAATGCATTTACAAATTACACTGCAATTGCTGAAAATGATCGTTGTGACATTCAGATCAGATCTTAACTCGGGAATGAGCAAAGTTATCACAGTTCAGACTCACGGAGGAGAGAGTGAAGTGCATCAGCTCAGAATCTGAAGAAGGCAACCATGATGAGACCGTTTCAGAACACTGGCAGGCATTTAAAGTTCTGCCTGCACTGTGAGTAAAATGTATTATTAATGCTGCCAATTTCATTTGATTTTCCCAGCCAACAGTTACAAAACAGCTTTGCTGATTCATTCTAGGAGCCTCTTTAAGTTAAAAAGAGATGCTGAGGCACAGTCTTGCTTTGCTGACAGTGCCTCAGTTAAGTAAGGGATAATTTTCAGCGACGCGGTCATTATGGGGAAAAGAACATCGACAGGCTGATCAGGAGCCCGACGCGAAGCGGAGGGATCTAGATCGGCATGAAGGCATATCTTGTATCGACATATCAGTCACCTCAACAATGGTATTATGATCAGTAGAAAGGACCATGACATGGGACCTTTAATTAAACTTATATTGAAAAGACATAGAGCCACCTTCTCCCATTAATGCAGCAGCACTGTAATCACTGCCAAGTCATTTGAGCTACCCTTGAAACACCTGGGTGAGGCAAGCAGCGATAAATCACTGACTGAATAAGCAGTTAGTCATGTAAGCGGCTGATCGCTGAACCACCTTGAACACATGTAACAGAGAAGAGAGAACCTGAGACATCAGAAGGAACCTGCATCACAGATGGCTGTCAACATATCTATAATAAATAACCACATCAACTGCAGTGGTGGTATTGGGCTGGGCAACTTGATTACACACAAGCATACACGCTTTATTGCTCAAAGATAGTTTTGGTAAAACAACTATGTGTGGTTGGCAGATTTAGGATAAATCGTGGTTGAGAAGTCCATCATTATGCTTAAGTGGCAGTTTCTAGTGTGGTGTTATGAATAATTAATATGACAATGCTTGGCTATATCAACAACATGACATTACCATTTTCTAAATGCCACTCACTTCCATAAAAGACAATGTGCAGTAAACATGTGAGTGCTATGAAGTTTCAGTTTGAAGCTGCACTGCCTTATAATTGATTTTCCTTGCTTTAATCGTCTATTTGATTCTATAAAAACAAGACATGCAATGGGTAGGTACTTACATGGATGAATGTATGGTAGCATATAAAGGAAAGTCATTATTTTTACCACAGCGCAAGCTTTCGCAAAATATGACATAGAATGTACAAAATTGTTTATAATCGGGAAAAGGTGAAAAGTTGGAAAGCGCCTTGAGTCAATGTTTCTTCATGGCAAAGTTACCAAAATAACTAACAATTTGGTTATTGCTTGTAACAAATACACAATGAGTTTTAATATAGCTTTGCTCCTCATCCACAGAACATGGGTTCCTCTCTTTTTAATTAAAAAGGTTGAATTTTACTTAAAATACAAACTCGGTCTAACCTTAACAGATAAAAGGCTACGACTACCGTTTTCCAGATAGCACAAATCAAGCTCATCTTAATAATTCTGCAATGATTTTAAAACTCACAAAATCACACTTTGCGAGCTGAACAGTTACTGAGCCTGACTGAATGATATGATACAATATAATGATTCCCAAGGAGAAACTTGTCTTGGATTTGCAGCACTGCTGGTCCACCATAATTAACACCATATTGTTATTTTTCTTTTAACAGGGTGATATCACAAAGTCAGTTTGTTTCCCTCTGTGACTCAAGCTGTGAAACAAGTGTTATTTACCAAGCAATGAAAATATCCTCTTTCTTCAAAAGGATCTGAGGTGAGACCTAAAGTGGGAAGAAATGTATCCGTTGGCTCATTATTTTTCCTGCCACTGGACACCCACTTCCAACATGGTTACAATTAAATGGTGAAGACAGAGTTTAAAATAAGTAAACACTTAAAGTCCTTATTACTCAGTTCTGCAACATTTGCTATTGTTATCCATAGGCTCAGCATGTCCAAACAAGGAATTACTTTGCCAAAGTAAAGACACAGTGAATATGATGATATATTTAAAATAACAAGGTGCGAAATATTCCAAGTAAGAAGGTTCGGTAGGGTGTGTGCAGATTTTGGGTGGAGTATCACATTAAGTTCCCTATTCAGCAACCATCACATTTAGAGATCTGCAAAAGAGGTATTTTGCAACAGTGCACATAGTATTTCCGTGGAAACGTCTCCACATGCGAGTTTCGATGTGCCATTAGCTTGTACCCACTCACTACAAACGTAGTCCTACACACCCCCACCACTAAATATGTTCAACAGACACCTTGATTGAAGCCAGGTGAATGTTCACTGTTATTAAAGCTGTTACAATGAGAATGTGGTTGGTGTTGTCCCGACCACATCCTCCCATCTTTTTTCTAGAGAAGCAGTTCAACAAGAACTGAGGGCTCTGACTGACGGTGTGAAACACGCTGCCTTGTTAACACTGGTCCACCCCTTCACATACCCCTTCTCAGTGCAACATTCAATCACTCATAGCTGTCAAAAGTATAAACAACTGCCTTGAAGAACATATTGGCATGCAGACAAGGGCAAGGCTTGCTGCATACTTAATCTTCCTGATAGCCTCAGAAAGGAATTTCTGAGTTACATTACAAAATAATTGATAATGGCATCCTATGTTTACCTTCTCCATCTATTAAATAATTTACCAATTTGGGATAGATAAAGTATCTATTCATCAATCTATCTATCTAAAGCGACATTTACTTATCATGTATCTTACATTTTTAACATCACTTTTCAACGTGTCCACATTATTAATACAGTGTTTATGTAACAAGGAACAAACATCAGTGAATTAGAAATCAACATCAAGTCAGTCTTTTCCAAATATGATCTCTAACATTTTGGTTTTTTAGTGTTTATGTAGCATTGCAACTTTATTAAATAAGATTGTTTTCTGTCTTGACTAAGAATTGCCCTTCCTGCATCAAACCAAACCTTGGTAACAGTCAATGTTCTCTTAGCGTTAACTTAACATGACATTCATTTATGGCTTCAACCAATTGGAAGTCTCTGCTGTGACTCACTTGCTGTTTATCCGTCCGTGTGCTGTGTTGCTAAAGAAACATCAGAAAATATTTTAACGCTGACTTGTGCACTTCCCTTTTTTCTAATGTCCTGTCATAACGGCTTTGATTGTCGTGCGATATGGCACTTATTACAATTAAATCATTGGGCATTTTAAAATGAGTTATTGCCTGCATGGATACCCTGGCACTAGACAACCATGATAAACAATGAAAGGTTTTTCATGTGTTATAAAGAAGCCTTTCGTTGTCTCCTCTTTCAAAAAAGGTTTTGAGGGGAATCCGAAATGTCCTCAAAAAGGAGAGAAAAATCTAAATGTCTTATTCAAATAAGCTTCCACACATTTCCACAGACTATAGCTCACATAAGTGGACACATCATTGAAACAAATCACACTCAACTGAGCTGGGAACTGAGACAGCTTCTTGTGTAGTGAGAGATTACTTGGAACGTTACAAGGCAGAAATGTCAATATAAACCCATCAATCTCCAGGAAGAGGGCACGTCTAAGTTCAGCACCTACAATGTGCCAAGAATGTGTTGCCACCAGTAATACCTGCTGACAATACGGTGCACAGCTGAACCCCGTCCACTACCAGAGACTGTACCCAAAGCTGGGAAATCTCTCCAAAGCATCAAATCAAAGACCTAATAATGATATTGATTTGCACATGGTAAAATATTTAGGCCACCAAATTCACTTAAACACACCCGACTATGCTATTTGAAAAGTGCTATTAAAGAAATTCCTTACGCAGCTCATGCATTTTAATGTAGCTGGCCCTAGAGGGAATACAATCCCTGAGCCTGACTACTAATTTACTGACCTCTAAAAGCCTAATGCAAACAACATCAAAACAAGAGGCGCCCATTTCTGACATCTCTGTCAGGATAGGATTTCCACACTACGGTAATGTTCTGTGGGGATAGACTGCAGTTATTGTGAAGATAATTTAATAATGTAAAAAATA
>NC_047518.2:32157700-32185200 GCF_902827115.2 Pseudochaenichthys georgianus
TACAAGTATAAACGGGTATCAAATCGACTCGACATCATATTAATAACGATATATGATACAAATGTAAGACTGACAACAAGAATAGTTTGTAAAGGATTTATTGACGTTAGAATTATTAACAAAGCACTTATATACTAATAAAGGAATGGCTTATCTAAAGCCAGTTGAGTAGCACTTTAAATGTTTTGGCTCTATGAAACCTGATGTACTTTATGATTATGTTTTCTTCAAGTTTGTATCTTCTTGGTCTTATGCACTTATTGTAAGTCGCTTTAGATAAACGTGTCAGGTAAATGCAATGTCATGTAATGTAATTGACGTGAGTGTTTTGAACACTGTTATTTTATTTTTGATTCTCTGGGAAGTATCGTGTTGATCCGTGGCGCACTCATAACCTGCAGGGCTGGAGTGACTTTTGCTGTTGGGACTCGGGTTTGAGTCCAGCATGAACCTTTTTGTTATTTTCATGTCGATGGACACTAAATATTATGTAGTTGGAATAGAAGATTCCTAATATTGTTTGCCGACCCATCAGCATTTTAAAGTCTAAATATCCCTGCACATGCAGCAATGACATTTCTGCTGCTATCTTTGCAAAACGAGTTAACAGTCACATGTTATCTGGATGAGTGCTGCAGAATGCCGTTTTTATAAGGGATGTATGTGTGTGTCTTTCATATTAAACATGATCGCTGGTAGATAGCCACAGAAGATGTAACACAGTTTAATCTGGGCGGATCCCATTTTCCCTGGGCGAATCACAGTTTACCTGAGAGGATCACAGTTGAACACAGCTGAAGACTTCTCCACGCTGCTTTCAAACTGAGTAAACAACGTACGCTTCACTGGGAGGCTGTCTGAAGGTGTACACATGTCTCAGATGGACTTGGTATCACATTAGGAACGATATTCAGTGATAATTCGGGCAACAATAGCTGGTTTTAAGGATTTATTCGAGCGGATCACAGCTTAACACAGCTGAAGACTTCTCCACGCTGCTTTCAAACTGTGAGTAAACAACGTGTGCTTCACTTGGAGGCTGTCTGAAGGTGTACACAGGTCTCAGATGGACTTGGTATCACATTAAGAACGATATTCAGTAATAAGTCTGCCAACAATAGCTGGTTTAAATGATTTATTGGAGCTCGCAATGTTTTGAACAGACATGCCCATGTCAACTCGTTTTTCTTTTTGTAGTCCTCGCTGTTCGCGTCCGGATATCGCCATCGTAACCACAACCTCACCCACTGGTACTGAATGTGCATCAAAGTGTTCCTATCCAGCCAAATATACCAAAAGATTTATGTAGACGACAGAAGAAGCGATCGAAATGTGTATTTCAGTCGAAGGCCACGCCTCCACATCTGTCAACCAGTTGATCGGGGAACCAGTTAAACCGGAACACCGGCAGCACAGCAGAGCAGGTGAAACCAGGCCTCAGCGGGCGGTGTTCCGGTTTAACTGGTTCCCCGATCAACTGGTTGACAGATGTGGAGGCGTGGCCTTCGACAGAGATACACATTTCGATCGCTTCTTCTGTCGTTTACATAAATCTTTTGGTATATTTGGCTGGATAGGAACACTTTGATGCACATTCAGTACCAGTGTGTGAGGTTGTAGTTACGATGGCGATATCCGGACGCGAACAGCGAGGACTACAAAAAGAAAAACGAGTTGACATGGGCATGTCTGTTCAAAACATTGCGAGCTCCAATAAATCATTTAAACCAGCTATTGTTGGCAGACTTATTACTGAATATCGTTCTTAATGTGATACCAAGTCCATCTGAGACCCGTGTACACCTTCAGACAGCCTCCAAGTGAAGCACACGTTGTTTACTCACAGTTTGAAAGCAGCGTGGAGAAGTCTTCAGCTGTGTTAAGCTGTGATCCGCTCGAATAAATCCTTAAAACCAGCTATTGTTGCCCGAATTATCACTGAATATCGTTCCTAATGTGATACCAAGTCCATCTGAGACCCGTGTACACCTTCAGACAGCCTCCCAGTGAAGCGTACGTTGTTTACTCAGAGTTTGAAAGCAGCGTGGAGAAGTTTTCAGCTGTGTTAAACTGTGATCCTCTCAGGTAAACTGTGATTCGCTCAGGGGAAATGGGATCCGCCCAGATTAAACTGTGTTACATCTTCTGTGGCTATCTACCAGCGATCATGTTTAATATGAAAGACACACACATACATCCCTTATAAAAACGCCATTCTGCAGCACTCATCCAGATAAGATGTGACTGTTAACTCGTTTTGCAAAGACAGCAGCAGAAATGTCATTGCTGCATGTGCAGGGATATTTAGACTTTAAAATGCTGATGGGTCATTAATCTTGGTCTCGGCAAACAATATTAGGAATCCTCTATTCAAACTACATAATATTCAGTGTCCATCGACATGAAAATAACAAAAAAGTTCATGCTGGACTCAAACCCGAGTCCCAACAGCAAAAGTCACTCCAGCCCTGCGCGTTATGAGTGCGCCACGGATCAATACAAAGTATTGAACCTTTTAGATCACACTTGTTAAAAAGTTCCAGAAAAATGCAACCCGACCATCATTTATAATGTGAGCAAATGTATGTACACTTTAAGCCATATAATATACATATTATAATATAGTATACTGACTGAGGTCTGTATCAAGCCTCATTAAGACCCACCGTGATCAGATATTCTAGTTTATCAGCCTGCGAGCCCACATTATGTTGTGATAAGTGTTAGTTTTACATATAAGTGTGTTCTAGTGCACACATTAAGTTCCAATATGCAAATCAGGCCATGTGTTTCGTGATATTTGCCATGCAACATTATGCTGTACAATATAATATAATATGACATTATGCTCACAATATAGACATTTTTTAAACGCTAACTTTCTAAATAGGCCTCCATTTCCTTTTGCTCTGTCTGCTAATGCAGTAGCTGATCGGATGTAAACCTGGACCAAAGCTGTTGCGCTAGAAACAGAATGCAATTTACAAAAAGGTTTATATTCTAGCAATACTGGCTGTCTTTTCTGTCTTGCGAAAGACTCACCAAAATAAAAATACTTAACAGCATAGGCATCATGTCCCCTATTGTGTGCTAAGGGCTAATCTTACATATTGCAACTATAATAACAGTGGCCAAATTCATGTTCTAATGTGCAATGCAAGCTTTGCTTCTGTAGCCTATAGTAGACTTACTCATTAGTGTGACAGAAGGAAAGACAACAACAATGATAGCAATCAATAATTAATGAATTTGAAAAATATTAAAATTTAATGAAAAATCAAGATCAGGATTACAATTATTAACTTCATTAATTATTTAAACGTGGTGCCGACTGACCTGTTCTTTACACGTGGTCTCTATGGTTACCCTAGTCTACAGGGATAGCACTTTTTAGTGTATATTCCTGTTTCCCACTTTTTTAGGAGAGTGCATTGGTGCATTTACGTAGTCACGTTGTGCCTCTTCACTTTTAAACTTTTAAAAAGAAACATTATTGACTGATAGTATCAGCTTTATTTGGCAAGTATGTATACAATTACAAGGAACATGGCCTTCTGTCCTGTTGGGATCCAAACCACACAGTGATGGATGTACTGAGAACAGACTGGATTATTGCAGAGTAATAATAATACATTATATTTGTATAGCGGGTTTCTCCAACTCAAATACGATTTACAGTATGAGGGAGGGTAGACAAACAAGGATAGGCAAACAAATGAATATAGTAAAATAAAATAAACCGAAAAGGCAGTCAAGAGGAAGTTGATTGAGAGGGGGGGGCTTATGGGTAGACAGAGTAGAGAGTACGGATCAGCAGCTCCTGAGGCAGGTATACTCTGGGCTGGTGCAGGAAGTGTTCTGCCATCAAGACTTGCAGGATGGGCAGAAATACTCATCCTCTGTGGGGGAGGACAGTCCCACGCACCCTATGTGGTACCACATATTGCAGGTGGTGCACTCAATCTGACAGGGAAAAAGAGAAATACTTTAGAATACTGTCAAACATTTTGTCAGGTTCACATCACTCATCCTGATTAGGATGTAAAATTAAGCCGTTTTAATTTCCTTAGACATTATTTATTTACATAGTATGGCAATGGGTGTCATATATAGGGTTACAATCTTAGCTGTGGTCCTTTCTGTTTGGAGTCTGTGTTGGTATGTTCCTTCAGCTGCTCCAGTGCCCACCGAAAGTGCAAAGACATGCAAGTTAGGTGAATTCAACTATACATTTGCAATAGCTGTGTGATAGTGAGTGTTCACCCAGTGATGTTGAGGTAACCTATCCAAGGTGCATCCCAGTCTTCCAGCAGAAGGACATGAATTTCTCTACATACCCACGTATCGATGTCCCCTTCAGCCCCCGAGCTGAGCTCCCCACAAGCCCTACAGAGCTGGGATAGGTCATCTGCAAAAAAGAAGATAATGTAGTTTAATGGCAATATAGACACATTCAAGTTTACCTGGTAGAGTTCTGTATACCTGAATTTGTCACCAGCGACATTGACATGTCCAGCCGCAACATGGCCACACCCTTCTGGTCAACAGCGTAGTCGATATTTTGGCCAGACAATATCTGCTCTGCAAGCTAAAAAGTGTCTGATAAGTATCATTTTGAGGACTTTTTAATAATGACAAATAGCTCCAGATATAATCAAATGTTTACCTTGCACACAAACACCCCGCATGCCGATGAGTCCTGTTGCTTAGGGTGAGCAACGGTTGCGCATGCCCATCTCCCTATTTTTGGACACTTTTTGCGGACCAATGCTCTACACACAAAACACACATTTATTACAGTTTGCCAATTTTAACATATGCCAAGGTAAAACCATTTAATTCAAGATCAGTTGAATCCTGTTAAAGGACAAAAATGCTTGAATGACCTTTTTGTTGCTCCCAAAAGATGATCCATGGTGTATGAATACATGTATTTGTCTATTGCACACATCCAAGCTGACATTTCATTCACCTTGTTACGTCTTTGCATTTTTGTATCTGTGCGTCTGTGGCCCCAAATGGGTCGACGAACAGGGACCGCCTCTCCTTTAGGTACATGATCTATGGAAATGCAAATACTAATTATAACCAACCCCTACATCAGATAGTGTCATGGTTCCGTCTAGATCTGTTTATGTTGAGGATTACTTACAATCAACGTCCAGTGTCCATGGCTGCAGACCGCTCCAACAGCCACATCGTATTTTAAAAGGTCCAACTAAAAAAATGATAATAATTACGACAACTAATACACTAACATAAGTATGTATTTGTGTGTATGGACATACAAACATACATATACACAAAACACATAGGCCTACTTATGTACAAAAAAAGAAATCCTAATATATAGTCCTACTCACACTTCTCAAAGAACCTTTGTGGGTTCCCTCCCAGAGCGACGTCATAAGGTAGGAGTCCAAGGTAAGAGCGCCAGCTTTCCTTCCTACCATGGTTATGTATGAATTGACGATCTAAGAGTACAAAAATAACTTGTGATACAATCTAAATAAATATCAGTCCAATATTCTTTTGTTTAGTAACTTACCTCTCCCTCCAACCACTTCCCTGGGGCCAAGTCCATTAGGTTCTCTGAATATACTTTGTATGGCCCAAACTTGCACCAGAGCGTCTGCTTTCTCCTCCCTGTCCATATTTGTCGGATTACTGGAAATATAGCAATGGAAGTTATTTGTGAAATGCATCATTTGGAGTGTACTTTCTGTCTGTTTACTTACAAAGTTCAGGATCCTTTGGTGCCATTTGGGCCTCGCCTTGCTGTGTGGTGGGTGTTTGTGTGGTGGGTGTTTGTGTGGTGGGTGTCTGTGTGTGCTGTGGACCAGCCAGAGGAGAGAGATCGGACAACTTTTGTAGTTTGGCAGGGATCCTCTCCTCTGGCTGGATATAATGTGTTAAATGATCAATGTTTGTCTGGAGCTTTGTGGTACCCTTAGCGAGTACTGCCTTTTTCCCCTCCAATTCCAGGATTGTGTAGGGTCCCAACCAGTCATCGTCCAGCTTTCCCCCTTTTCTTTGCTCCTGTCTCACGTTCCTCCGCAACACCTGGTCCCCTACTTGGAAGTTGTCCTCCTGGCCCTTTTTCACTTTTCTTTTGCGGACGTTGTCCTGGCTTCGTTTCATATTTTTTTTCACCTCTGTGAATACAGCCTTCTGTTTGTTCAGGCCTTCGTGGATCTCCTCCGTTGCGACCAGCCTGCTGACTTTGTCTTCTTTGACCTGCAACAAATCACAGTTAGAATTTTAGAAGACAGATGATCCAAATGAAAACGTTTGAAACGGATGACAACATTAGAACATCTTACCAGGTACTCCTTTGGCACCTCGGAGGGATACCTAGCCTCCCTCCCAAACATCAAATAGTAGGGGCTGTATTGTGTGGTCAGCTGCTTCTTTGTCCGAAGACCAAACATGGTGGACTGCAGAACCTGGTCCCAACGTTTGGGGTGACCAGCCACCATTTTGTTCAATGACCTTAAAATGCAGAATTCAAGTGTAGGCATGAGGAAGCAGGAGAGCTTATGGGTTCTCATGTATGATAAAGCAACATATTCATTAGGAAATGTGTTTGTAATTCTATGAAGAGCGTGAATTCCATCAGGTATTGAAAACCAATACCTCTGGATAGTGCCGTTTAACTTCTCCACAAGGCCATTGGTCTGTGGGTGGTATGCAGAGCACAGGCTTCTTTTTATGGCCAGTGTCTCACACAGGCCAGAGTTGACCTTGAAATTATCATTGGGACAAACAAGCAATAGATTAGCACAGCAACTACAGTTACATATTGGGGATTCATACTGCATCAACACTACCTTGTTGCAAAACTCTGAGCCCTGGTCTGTTAGCAGTCTTTGAGGTGCACCAAATTTGTAAAAGAAATCTAGGATACAATTGGTCACCTCTTCTGCTGTTTTAGTCTTAAGTGGGTAGGCCTCTGCCCATTTGGTGAAATAGTCAACCATTACACATATGTACTGGTTGCCACCATCTGTTACTGTGAGTTTACCCACTAAGTCCATCCCAACCAGTTCCAAAGGCTCCGTAACCTGGGGGGAAATAAATACATGAGCATTACAGTAAATCACTGTTGACGTGTTTCTACACTGACAATACCAGTATGCCATGGTTTATTTTACCTCTATCGGACTGTACTCCTGCTTCTCCTTAATGTTGGCTCTCTTGGCCTGGCACTGTGGACACTGAGCAATCTAAAACAGACAAACATCAGTTATGAGAAATATTTAGTGCAAATAAATTATATGTTAAACTGATAGGGTGTTTGCGCATACAGCATCAGCAATTTTGAAATACACATTACACTCCTCTGTGCTACTTTTGAACCTGAATGTGTATTCCACCTCATTATTTTGAAGATACCAACTCACCCACTCGCGTATGTCACCCTCCATGCCAGGCCAATAGTACCGAGCAATGATGGCACAGTGAGTCTTCTCCACTCCGCAGTGTCCACCAATATTGCTGCAGTGAAACTCCGCAAACAAATCGTTTGCTTCTTCAGCAGTAGAGACCACTTTGGCAAGGTGCTCGGTTTGATTCTTTTTGCGCCTGCAGATGTAGTACAGTTCTCCGTCTGGTGTTTATATGACATAATATTAGATGTATTAGTTTTACCATAGCATATTATCATTGTTTTCTAGAGTCCATATGCATCCATACCCTTTATCGTGAAGGTGTCAGCTCTCCTCTTCATGACATACTGCTCTTTCTTGGTTGACCCCTCAGGATACTGGTGGTGGACTTTCAGATCCAGAATTTGTTTTACAATTCTGGGATCCATTTCCTAACGCTCTCTGTCCCTCCTCCTACTCCAACACCTACTTACACCTGTCTCGCCTATGCGCCTACTCCTGCCTACCTACTTACCCTCACGTATTCATACACAAACAAATTAATACAACAAAGACAAACAAACAAAGTGACAAATACACGGAAACGTACAATACCAGCCTCTCTCAAATACACACAGTTGCACCTCAATTACTCACCCACAACCACTCACCAGGACAATCACTCTCACAGGCAACGCTCAATCACTCACTATATCTCACTTTCACTCACTATCTCGCTATCTCTCTCTTTATCTGTCTATCTATCTATCTCTCTATCTCTCTCTCACTATCTCTCTCTTTATCTGTCTATATCTATCTATCTATCTATCTATATCTATCTCTATCTCTCTCTCTCTCTCTGTATCTCTCTGTATCTCTCTATCTCCTCACTACCTCACAACATTGTGAAAGGTTAATCAAATTTATATAGACTGGACCCATGCCCCAATTAATGATAAGTCTGTACACCTGATACCCATTTATACAAGTATAAACGAGTATCAAATCGAGTCGACATCATATTAATAACGATATATGATACAAATGTAAGACTGACAACAAGAATAGTTTGTAAAGGATTTATTGACGTTAGAATTATTAACAAAGCACTTATATACTAATAAAGGAATGGCTTATCTAAAGCCAGTTGAGTAGCACTTTAAATGTTTTGGCTCTATGAAACCTGATGTACTTTATGATTCTGTTTTCTTCAAGTTTGTATCTTCTTGGTCTTATGCACTTATTGTAAGTCGCTTTAGATAAACGTGTCAGGTAAATGCAATATCATATAATGTAATTGACATGAGTGTTTTGAACACTGTTATTTTATTCTGGATTCTCTGGTAGTATCGTGTTGATCCGTGGCGCACTCATAACGCGCAGGGCTGGAGTGACTTTTGCTGTTGGGACTCGGGTTTGAGTCCAGCATGAACTTTTTTGTTATTTTCATGTCGATGGACACTGAATATTATGTAGTTTGAATAGAGGATTCCTAATATTGTTTGCCGAGACCAAGATTAATGACCCATCAGCATTTTAAAGTCTAAATATCCCTGCACATGCAGCAATGACATTTCTGCTGCTGTCTTTGCAAAACGAGTTAACAGTCACATCTTATCTGGATGAGTGCTGCAGAATGGCGTTTTTATAAGGGATGTATGTGTGTGTCTTTCATATTAAACATGATCGCTGGTAGATAGCCACAGAAGATGTAACACAGTTTAATCTGGGCGGATCCCATTTCCCCTGAGCGAATCACAGTTTACCTGAGAGGATCACAGTTTAACACAGCTGAAAACTTCTCCACGCTGCTTTCAAACTCTGAGTAAACAACGTACGCTTCACTGGGAGGCTGTCTGAAGGTGTACACGGGTCTCAGATGGACTTGGTATCACATTAGGAACGATATTCAGTGATAATTCGGGCAACAATAGCTGGTTTTAAGGATTTATTCGAGCGGATCACAGCTTAACACAGCTGAAGACTTCTCCACGCTGCTTTCAAACTGTGAGTAAACAACGTGTGCTTCACTTGGAGGCTGTCTGAAGGTGTACACGGGTCTCAGATGGACTTGGTATCACATTAAGAACGATATTCAGTAATAAGTCTGCCAACAATAGCTGGTTTAAATGATTTATTGGAGCTCGCAATGTTTTGAACAGACATGCCCATGTCAACTCGTTTTTCTTTTTGTAGTCCTCGCTGTTCGCGTCCGGATATCGCCATCGTAACTACAACCTCACACACTGGTACTGAATGTGCATCAAAGTGTTCCTATCCAGCCAAATATACCAAAAGATTTATGTAAACGACAGAAGAAGCGATCGAAATGTGTATCTCTGTCGAAGGCCACGCCTCCACATCTGTCAACCAGTTGATCGGGGAACCAGTTAAACCGGAACACCGGTGGTGGGGAGATTGGAGCTGGCTGTGCCTGTTGTGGCCCCGGTTGTGTGCCCTCGCTGGCGGAGTAGACGAAGCCTGGGACCTGTCTGGAGTTGGAGGTGTCTCGTTGGGGGAGCTTGAGTGGGAGCGGTGGCGGCTGGTGTGTGGGACACTGATTGCCGAGCGCACGCGGCTCCGTTCGGATGCTTGGCTTAGATCCAACTGCTGAAACGTGGATGGCGGGTAGCCGATGTCGAAGAGATCTTCGTCTGACTCCGGTGAGTTGATCAGCAGTTCGGAATCCATGGTAAGTTGAATGTTCTCGTGGTAGCGTTTAGCTTGTTTGAACCGTGACGACGCGCGGCGTGAATCACGGTCTGGCTGTCAGTCCTTGAAAGGATGGAGACGAGCAGTGGCCGAAAGTTCTGCCGGATATAAATAGGGGTGGCCGTGGTTCGAGGCGGAGTTTTAGGCGTGGCCATGCTCCTGAACCTATGTTAACATTTTAACCTCATTTATAAAGTTGACATGTTGATCCTGATCCCAAATAATTGTCTATTTACACAATCAGCAGACAAGGAGAAGCATTAGCATCCACTGTCCATTGTGTGTCTTTCAGTATATGTTGTGTGGCTGTTTGTACTGGCACTGTTGATGTAATTATAAACAAAATTGCCACTGGACGTTGTCACATGCATGATTGTGAAGCTGACCGTTGAGCGGCCCAGACCAAGCAAGGAGGCAGAGGCAGAACGTCCAAAAATATAACCCGACGTGGGCATTTATTAAAAACATGGGCACACAGTTCACAGCCTCAATCCTGCTGTTCTCCTTGTCCACATCCTGCAGCCACAAGGATCTCACACACACACCCAGCCCTCTCAACAGACAGGGAAACAGAGCCTAAATACACACACTCTAATCAGCACAGCAAGACACAGGTGAGGGGGGAGGAGACACCAGGTGCACACCGTCATCAGCCACAGACAACATATACTGTGCAATCACGCTAATAAAGTGCCATATTACCCGGCCTGAAGCAGTCAGTTCATAGTGACGAAGTTACCTTCGTCACATTTCCTTCCCCCTCTCCCCAGGAAGCACAGTGTCTGTACAGTCTCGGCTTCGGGACAACCAGTCAGCCACCCGGTTTCAACGCCGCCTCCTCCGCCTGCAAACGCTGCTCCTCCTGCTTGTCTCTCGTCTCCTCCTGCTTGTCTCTCGTCTCCTGCTGCCTCAACAGCCGTGGCCCCCTGGTCCGTTCCAGGCATAGCCACCCCCAGCCGCGGTTCCTCTCTTTGGTCCCTCTTCTTCCCTCTCGTAATGTTCACCTCCTTACTTGGTCAAATCCCACTTCTGACAACAAATGTGAAGCTGACCGTTGAGCGGCCCAGACCAAGCAAGGAGGCAGAGGCAGAACGTCCAAAAATATAACCCGACGTGGGCATTTATTAAAAACATGGGCACAAAGTTCACAGCCTCAATCCTGCTGTTCTCCTTGTCCACATCCTGCAGCCACAAGGATCTCACACACACACCCAGCCCTCTCAACATACAGGGAAACAGAGCCTAAATACACAAACTCATTGTATATATGTATATTGATATATAGAGAGAAGAATGACATTAGCTAAAGCAACATTTATATGCTTCACTTGAATCAAACAACAAACCTTGAATTTTAAAACAGCCTTTATTCTATGATTATGTATATGATTCATATAGTTGATACATATTATCTTGAGCATGGGTGGATTATCAGTATAATTATATTTCTGCTTGAGCTGAAATTGTTGCACATTTTAACATGAATGCCAAAGTACCATATGACAAACTTAAAGATTGTGGAGGTTAATTAAAATACAACAAAGGGAATATTTAAGAAAATTCTGATGAAGAATATCGATAGGCTTATATTTTAAACCCCTATCAAAACATCAGTACTATAGTCGTACTTGTGTCATTTATATATCATCGTAAGCTTAAATTGATTATATATATAAAGTAGAATGCTTGGTAAAGCAAATAATCAACACAGATGTAATTAGTCTGAACATTTTAGGTGCTGCAGATTCACCAGCTGATCTTTAGGCTATTGGGATGATTTCAGTGGTGCAGTTGCATGCAGCTGGACACCAGGCTTTCACCTGCCCATTGGTGCATCCATTCTGGTTTTTCAAGGTTGGACAGTTGAGGTATTTGTTAATGTAAGGACATGGGTTGGCTGGAAAGAAACAGTAAAGATGTTAGCTCATTGTCTTTTTTTCAACCTAAGTAGATAATATTCATTGAAATATATATTATATAAAAAGAACCCAGAGTTTGTATTTGTGATCACATTTGTTACTTACTGCAGAGTTTGCCTTCACAGTCATTGGGACAGGAACCACACTGTGGTCCCTCTTGATAAGGTGGCCAACCCTTGAAGTTTCCTCTGTAAACAAAATGATTAACAGTATTTTACCCAATTTCAACCCCTTCAGTAATATATAGACACTTCATATTTTTTCCACCACCGTTAAGCTCTCCCAGATATCATATGCATATAAGTCCAGAGTTTTATGGGTAGGGAAGGTAAATGAGGATCACATACGCTCGGTAATAATGGCAAGCATAGAAATAGATGCCGTTGGGGCACAATTTCACACCACAGCCAATTTTGTAGGAGCTGTTCCACACCACCTGACAACGGAAAAAAAAGTGACTTTCTTCAGTGGCACTTTAAGTAGGAACATCTTAAACAGTGATGTATATTGGTTGTTCAAACATTGTTTTGTAAACATTTTAAAAATATGTCTATATTGTCAGTATTAATATCGAAATTGTTGTGTGGGTATATTTGTAGTGAAAGTTAAACATTTGGAAATAAAAAAAAATTGCCATTTGTTTTAGCTGAAATACAAACATATATATCTTCTGTCAATGGTGGTACAAAAAGGCTATCTTCAGTTTATTTGAGAGTTGAAAGCAGGATTGGTCACACCTATTTTGTACAGATAATACACCATAAAATGTATATCTAGGAACAAAAAAAGTATCTTGATCCAAAATAAACGGTCACATATCTGTCAGAAATCCTTACCTTAATCTATGAATCTAATTTATGTCCTAATATCGCAGATTTGGTCTATACCAACTATTAAGGAAAAGGTTTAGATCTTCAGCTTCTAAAACATTTTATTTGGTTAATTGGCTTTTTCTCTAAAAGCAGCTCCCTTTTGCATCTAAAACTGACGCAATGAGATCCGTGAGAATCAACAAAAATGAACAATCGTGGATGAAAAAACAAAAAGTGAGCTGAAAGATGCTAAACCGCTTTCCAGAGCTCATGGGAACTACAAAGTCTGATGATAATTCTCTGAAGGTAAATCACTATTACATTTAATTTCAACAATTGGTATTACTCCGATATTATAAATAATGAATTAAATGTAATCATCGATTAACAAAGAAGCATCTTTAAAACTGATGGCATTGCTGCTGACACAAGGTCACAATGTAGGCCTACTTTATTTTCTGCTCTTATCTTTGTCGACGCATTGCTGTGCATTACCTGAGTGTAGTGACCAACAGATTTGCCGTTGGTGGAGCCACTGGGATACAGGTAGTGTGAAACTTCAGCATGCCAGTCAGTGATGGCGTCAGTCCACGAGTCAAGTGAGGATGAATAGAACAGATTCTCACCTAATTCATATCCTGTTTGTTGGTGGGAACACATGGCAGCACTGATTAATTGCTGTCTTCAAACACACCGTTTTTATTTCCATATCCCAGTAAATCAAGTTATTTAGATAAAACAGGCATCCCCCAAGGTGTCCCCCAAGGTTCAGTTCTCGGCCCCCTCCTGTTCATCCTCTACCTGCTTCCCCTTGGTCACTTAATCCTCCGTCATAGACTTCAATTCCACTGCTTTGCCGACGACATCCAGCTTCTCATCTCCACCAAGTCCATCTCCACTGCTACCCACTCCATCCTGACAAACTGCATCACTGAAATAAAATCCTGGCTCCAACTCAATTTCCTCAAACTCAACGATAAATAAACTCAACGATAAATCTGAGATAATAATCGTTGAGCCAAAAAAGCTCACCACATCTATCCATAACTTCACCCTCAACATAGGCGGCTTCCCAGTTCAAACCTCTCCTCACATCCGGAACCTAGGCATCATATTTGACCAAACCCTCTCCTACAACAAATACATCAAACAGATCACCATGAGAGCCTTCTTCCACCTCAAAAACATCGCCCGTCTACATCCATCTCTCTCCCCCACTGCTGCAGAAACCCTCATCCACACCTTCATCACCTCCCGTCTGGACTATTGCAACAGACTCCTCTATGGTTCACCTGCAAAAATCCTCAAAAAACTTCAATACATTCAGAACTCCGCCGCCCGTCTACTCACCCACACCCTAATCCGTGAACACATCACCCCCGTCCTCATCAAGCTCCACTGGCTCCCCATCCCCCAAATAATTCAGTACAAAATCCTCTTAATGACATACAAAGCCCTCCATAACCTGGTCCCATCCTACCTGACTGACCTCCTCCACAGAAACATCCCACTCGCTCCCTCCGCTCTGACAACCTCTTGCCCCCCCCGGACCAACCTCAAGTCCAGGGGCGGCAGAGCCTTCTCCATTGCTGCACCCACCCTCTGGAACTCACTACCCCAATCCATCAGAGATTCTTCCTCCCTCACCACATTCAAAACATCACTCAAAACCCACCTGTTCAACACTGCATTCAACCACTGACCACCCCCCCTATTTTCTGTTTTGTTTATCTCTTTTTTTTGTATATATTTCTTTTTTTTTTATTCTCTGTCAAAGCGTCTTTGAGTTTCTAGAAAAGCGCTATACAAGTCTCATGTATTATTATTATTATTATTATTATTATTATTATTATTATTATTATTATTATTATTATTATTAATAATAAATGATAACTTATCCTACTCCAGATAGTTTGTAATTAAAAGAATAACATAATGTCACTGTGATTGATAATCAATCACAAGGTCAGTTGGTTTAAAGAGAACCATTAAATGGATGAACATCTGAGATATTATTTAAGGTTCTGGCACAATGTATGTGGAGCAAGATAAGAAGAAACAAAAAAGAGAGACAAAGAATAAAATAGGATAAAATATACCATCTATCATGCGGGTGCTGGGCGCTCCATGAGCCAGAATACATTGGTCCACCCAGGCCTGAGCATTGACTGCTGCCTTTTCATCATAGCTCTGTATGAGAAATAAAGAAAAACATGTAAAGATGTTAACACCCACAAACATAATTGTGCCGTTATTTATTGTTTTTTCCCACACATAACACAATAACAGGAGAACATACAGTACAGAGTACAAATGCAGGTGCTATATAAAAAAGAAATACAAAAAAGATAACAAAACAATTATGACAAAACAATTATGATAAGATAAAAAGACCATTACAGTAATAGCAATGACAAAAATAAACCAAAATACACAATGACATGATAAGACATGTTCTCACCTATTTAATGTCATTTTTTTGTATTTACACAAACAAGGGAAAACAAAAGCTAAGAATTATTAGCAAATATTATCTGAGCCACTTTGATTATCCGAGTACAAAGAAGGACTGACCATAAGCAGCATGTCCGAGGCACGCTCAACTGCTCTCCTCAGTTCATTGTGATAGTTAACGATCTCAGCCTGAACTGCTGGGTTGTCTGGGCAAATGTCTGCACACACACACACAGAGACACACACACTAAAAACCAATGTGTAAACAACAGATTAAAAATAATACATTGCTCTGTTTGCTTAATATCTAGGCTATGACTCACACATATCCTGGTGTGGTAATTACTCTGAAATGGCTTGATATTACAAAAGAATATAGGGATCATTCCAGAATTGGAGGACAATTTAGACACCAACATTTTTGTAAAATGAACCTTTTATTTTATTTTTAATGTATTTAGGAAAAACAGACAATAAAGCATCAAAAAAAGTGATTTGCCCAGCTAGGCATCAAATGTATATGTTCCAATGAAGAATTACCCCTGTTACTCTAATTATAGTAACAGGGTTGAAAGTAACAGGGTTGAAAATCAATGCTAATTTGAGCTTTAACCTCAGGAATTATTGCTAGATGTAGCATGTAATGCTACTGTACTTTCAAGACAAGGACACACTTGGATATCTAATGCAAGAAAGATAACATTGAAATTAATATGCTTTATTCTGATAATATCAGTAACAGGGTTGAGTGGGTCAGAGTGCCACACTCTTTTAAGACTGAAAAGATTGTAAAAATATGAAAAATAAAAGAGAGGACTTAGTTTTGGTCTACCCATGGCACTAGCACATGGCTTGCTGATGTCACTTCCACTGTGTCATCTGACTTACAGTTTTTTCACTTCCTCTGCCAATCTAAAAATGTTTGGGTAACAGGGTTTATACAGTCTATGGCAGTGCTTCTCAAAGTGTGGTCCGCGGACCACTGGTGGTCCGTGAGCGCCCCCTAGTGGTCCGTGAGTATATTGGTAACATTTCACATTTGAAATAAATACCTTTATTTAAGTTTTTCGCACTCTCGCGGGAATATCTCCGCAATGGAGCGAGGTTAAGTTTAACTTTTGATTGCATGATATAGCCATAGACTGTATATATAAGGGATATAGCCCAGATAAACACCTTCATCACACATGTTGCCACTTGTTTGTACCATTTTCAGGCGATTTGTAAAAAACGATGTGTTTTTGGATATATGTGGAGTTCGGTGGTCCGTGAGTGTTTTTGTATTGGTTAAGTCAGGGATGGGCAACTTTGATGATGGTGGGGGCCAAATAATGCATGTACTGGCCACCAGGGGGCCGCAGATTCAATTGGAACACACAAAAACACAAATTCCACGTATTGTATGTAATTATTAACACATATACTAAGTTTGACATTTTCATTGATATGTTTCTATCTTTAAGGGAACATCCTCTAATAAGCTCACAAAAAAACATCAGTTCACAGAAATGTTATTTAATTTTTACAAGTGGCATGTTTGTATTGAACAGGTTATTTAACAGTGGAATACAACTTTTAAACTATTGGAAAGTGTGCATTAAGATTAAACAGTAACATGACATAAACATGAAGTCAGACCCCCCCCTCCTCTCAGATCTGCCCCCCCCTCTCATCCACAGCAGAAAGCTGCGCTCACAGCTGCTCAGCCCAGCCGCACACCTGGGGCCTCTGGAAGCGGCGGGCGAGAATAAACCCTGCTCTAACATGACATAAACATGAACACTAACCCAGACATTAGTTGTCTAACTGGAATTTAAGAGACTTGTAGCCTGTCTCTGCTGACGCACAATAAGGGGAATGTCAACATCGATGCCAGTGCATCCAAGCTGCATCAGATGAAACAGCGTTTCGTCTGACAGTCTGTTTCTCTCTTTTGATTTGATGTGCTTCATCATGGAGAAGTTGCTCTCACATATGTATGTGCTCCCGAACATGCTGGCCTGTTTAAGCGCAAAATCTCTCAAGAGAGGGAAGCGGTCTCGGGCAACAGTCTCCAAAACGACACTCCCCTCTCATTCCGTTTCATTTGGAAAAATAAGTCACCTTGTAGTTCGCACAGTTCCATTTGTAGTTCAGGTGGCTGGTCATTCACAACCGCTGAGATGGGGTCAGTGAAAAGCTGGATTGTGCCTCGCATGTCGTGGAAATCCTGAAAGCGATTGTTGAATTGATCCTGCAACATTTTAAGGGCTTCTCTGTAGCGGTGGATCGTCATCTCACATTCGGCCAATTCGGGGATGTCATTGCGCAGCTCTCCACATGCGGGGAAGTGTGTCAAATTCGGGGGATCTGACGCAAGGTTATCTCTGAACAGGCTGAGTTTCATCTGAAAACTATTCACATGACCAAAAAGGTCGGACACGGTCTGATCTTTGCCTTGCAACCGGACATTCAAGCAATTGAGATGTCCACTTATATCAGTGAGAAAGGCCATGTCACAGAGAAAGTGTGGATCCCTCAATGTGTCACAGTACGCACTTGTATCCGCAGTAAGGCTGTTCTCCAAAAACACGGGAATTTCGAGCCGCAGTGCGTAAAACCTCTCCAGGCATTTACCACGGCTCATCCACCTGATGTCTGTGTGCAGCTGTAAATCACCGTAGGCAGCATCCACCTCCTCTAGAAAGGCTGTGAATTTCCGATGATTTAGAGACCTGTTCCCCCCCCGAATCAGATTGGTAACTTTTGTTACCACATCCATGACATGTGTGAAGTTCAGATTCTTTGCACAGAGGGCCTCCTGGTGTATGATGCAGTGCAGTATCGGGCAATCCACACCACTTTGACGGAGAAGTCCAGCGAAGCCAGTGCGCCTTCCTTGCATTGATGGAGCCCCATCAGTAACAACGGCAGATAGCTTGTCAAATCCACCATATTCGCTGACAACACCCTTCACTGCCTCGAAAATGTCGATCCCTTTGTTGTGCCGTGCAGTGGTACAAGTTTTAATAGTTCCTCGTGTACATCAAATGACGCATTTATTGATCTTGCGTACACCAGTAGCTGGCTAACATCGGTAACGTCTGTACTCTCATCTAACGCTAACGAAAAGTATGAACAGTCAGACATGATTTGTTTCAGCTTTCCCTCCACATGACTTTGAATGTCAAAAATCCTGCGAGTCACTGTGCGTCGGGAGAGGGACACAGTTTCAAAATGTTTAGCCATTTTCTCATTTCCAAAGGCGTTAGCCATCTCAATCGCGCATGTTTTCACCAACTCTCCTTCTGATAGTGGCTTCTTTGCTTTGGCAAGCTGGAGTGAGACAGCATATGATGCTTTCAGACTTGATTCTTGGACACTTGTGACCTGGGTGAAAAAGCACTGTTGTTTTTGTACTTTCCCTTTCAGGTCCGCTAGGATCGCTGCTCTGGCAGCCCCGGTGTACCTGTCATATTTGTCCTTGTGCACAGTGTTGTAGTGGCGGCTCAAGTTGCTTACTTTCATGACAGCAACGGTCTGCAAACATATTAAACATTGTGGTTTACCCCTGAATTCAGTGAAAAGATACTCGTTCTCCCACTTTTCTTGGAAAACACGATTTTCCTCAAATATCTTTCTCTTGCTCATGCTGACATCCACATAGGGCCGTGTTCATATGTTACCCGCTCTATCGAAATCAGTCGGAAGTCGCAACCAACGGCTGATTTCAAAATAAAAGTGGATTTGTGTAAAAAAACTAGTTTTTCGGGGTTCGTTACAGTTTGTTTTCATCTGATTTCAAATAAATACAGTCTTGACTTTTAGAATATTAAACTCGTTTTGCCAAATTCAAATTCATGATAAATACAACTTTGAAGCTTGTAACGGCATAATTACAAGCGGAGAACGGAGTAATTTAACGTCACAGCAGGCATAACAACAGCCGGTGTTTCTTGTGAGTTTCCCCCGGGAAACAAACACAATACACACAAACACGTCACAGATTATTTCGCGGTATTTGGCTGCCGAACGAAATCACATATCAGTAATATAAGTTAAAAAAAATATATTATTATTTTTTTTAATTAAAAAAATATATAATTTTTTTTTTTTTTAATTACCTTGTTTTCTAAATTGATCCGAGGGCCGCAAATGGCGACCCGCGCGCCGCCATTTGCCCATCCCTGGGTTAAGTGGTCCTTGGTATGAAAAAGTTTGAGAAACACTGGTCTATGGGTTGAACGCATGTTGAGGGACACACCTTCTGTGCAAAATTACTGTTATTTAAAATATGTTTATGATTTAACAAATTGATTATATTATTTTTTTGTTATATTTGACATGCAAGTTGGTCACCAAGAAGCGGGGACAAGAGAAAAATGCCATTTTAGGGGATGTTCGAGAGCTATTTGATCATTTAAATAATATTTTGAAACCACTTTTTCTACAACTTTATATATATTTTGTCTCAAGACAAGTATGTTTAACACAAAAAGTGCATGTTTTAGCATTTTGGGCATGGATTATTAGATTTTTTATATGGGGGACATGAAATGTCCTTCAATTCTGGAATGACCCATAGAGGGTTTTACCAAATCCTATATCATAATGTGAGACTTGTTGGCATGGTATCAGAGTTTAAACTGGAAAATGAAATGGCTCTTTAAACATGCCTGATGATGTTTACATTGTGCTTACCTTGCTGTGGACCGACCACGGTGCAGAAAGGTTCATTTGGAAAGAGAAGAAAAGGAGATGAAGAGAGGATAAAGTCAAATCATTTTACTTCTTAGAAGTATGTGAATCACAATTTAAATTAACTTAATTGTTGAATGTTTTGTATTAACTTCATTAAAACTTTGCTTTACTTAAACTTAAAGCTTCAACCGCAACTTTTAATAAAAGTAACTTTTTTTCATATTTGAAGAAACTGTCTCTATATCCTGTGCATGATCAGATAATCAGTTAACAAATATCATGTTTCTCTTTCCCCTGTGCTGCTTAGGAGATTTGCACTGCAGCGAATACAAACCAATCAGAGCCATGGAGTTTGTAGTGCAGTGTCAATCATCATTTATTAACTCTAACGGTACGTCCACACAGCAGCTTTAGATGAATCTTCCACCGCTTCCAACGCTTCTCTGCCCATTGACTTTGAATGGAGATGACGTCACTTTGCCTGGCTTTTCGCCGAACTGCATTGTGGGGGAGCGAAGCGAAGATTTCCAGGATTTCCAGGATTCAAAAGTTGAGCAATGTTTAACTTTTGAAGCTGAGCTGGAAGCGTCAGCCAATCAAATCACGTTTATGCAAATCTGACAGTAGAAGCGCTAGCCAATCAAACCGCGTGTAAGCAGGGAGAACCAGACCGCAGTTCATTTCCTCATATTCCAAACGAGAAATTACGGTAGCAAATCACCCGGTTCTTTACGACCAGAACTATTAACGGGATACAAACCGGAGGAACCAGGCATGGAGGGAGGTGGCAGAGACAGTGGGTGAAACTGGTAGGTTTTCACCTGTTTGGAGAGTTTATATATATATATATATATTGCTCGCATAAAATCCCCGGGGTTTTTTGCTTTGTATGTCGGGGGCGGGAGATTCATGTGATTGGTTGTCGGTCGCGTTGCTCGCAAAAAATTCCCAAGTTTTCAGACACGCCCAGCTCCAAGATTTTCAAGATTTTTTAAAAGCTGCTGTGTGGACGTACCGTAATCAAACTTTCAAACAGCAGAGCTGATCAAATATAAACCAATATTTGGTCACGGCCCGTCCACACAGCAGCGTTAAAAAATCTTCCAACGCTTCTGCCCATTCACTTTGAATGGGGGGATGTCACGTTGCCTCACTTTTCGCCGAACTGCATTGTGGGAAGCAAAGCGAAGATTTCCAGGATTTTCAGGATTCAAAAGTTGAGCAATGTTCAACTTTTGAAGCTGAGGTGGAAGCGTCAGCCAATCAAATCCCGTTTATGCAAATCTGACAGTACAAGCGCTAGCCAATCAAACCGCGTGCAAGCTGGGAGTGACATACCGCAGTTCATTTTCTATATTCCTAAAAATGGAGTAGAAATGAGTTATTGTGCTAGCAAATCACCCGGTTCTTTATGACCAGTCCCTATTAACTTACCAGGATACAAACCGGAGGAACCAGGCATGGAGGGAGGTGGCAGAGACAGTGGGTGAAACTGGTAGGTTTTCGCCTGTTTGGGGATTTTATATCCAGTTTACTTCGTTTTAATTTTGCTATTGCTTTGTATGTCGGGGGCGGGAGATTCATGTGATTGGTTGGTCGGTCGCGTTGCTCGCAAAAATTCCCCAAGCTTCAGATACGCCCACCTCCAAGACTTTTTTAACGCGGCTGTGTGAACGTACCGTCACTGATCACCTATTTCTCTCCTCAACTGATTTCAGAAACATATGTAGGCCTAGGCATACCATTTAGGTGTACAAAAAAGAATGTTCCTTCAGCCAGCGGGTAGTGCCTTTTTTTTTTTCTGCTTTTCAAAAGTTTGGCAGGGTCACACTCACAAACTTTGGTAGTCTTAAAGTAATGTTTTATTAATATGTTCATGTAAAACCTTATTCTGTTAAGTACACCACAATGCACAATATCTGTGTCTAAAATGTACTTAAGTCATACAAAATAAAATTACTCTATAATGTATAACAATGCTCTATAATACTCATACTTATAACATTTACCACATTGCAGGCAGAGTTCACTTGCTGCACGGTCAAGATGCAAATCAGGAAAGCAAACATTGTCCTGGAAAAAATAAAGCTTTAGTAAGACAAAGTAAGATTGCAGTAAAATACTTCCTGTCACATTTTTACAACACGACACATTTGTCCAGTTAAAAAATAACGTATATTTGTAATATAAAAAGAAAAAGAACAAACACAAGGTTTACATCATGATGTGTACATGACAGGTTCCCCCCCTTTATTGCTTGGTATTTTTTCCCAAATAAATCCATTTGTATCTTCAAAAGTTAAAAAGAAATGCTGAACGATATGTTAAGGAACTTTCGAAGTGTGAGGCTTACCTGGTCCTGGGTCTTCATGAAGTTGAGGTGAGTTTTCACTTTCCTCTCCCTCCTTTTATAGACCCAGTCTTAGATAAAGCACATTCCCCTCCGGCTGCTAATG
The DNA here is from genome assembly GCF_902827115.2 of Pseudochaenichthys georgianus. Lineage (NCBI taxonomy): Eukaryota > Metazoa > Chordata > Actinopteri > Perciformes > Channichthyidae > Pseudochaenichthys > Pseudochaenichthys georgianus. The sequence continues at coordinate 32,180,101 of NC_047518.2, forward strand.
ATGCAGGATTACCAGGGCTTTACACAATTGATGCTGGACAAAAACAAGTCTTTCACGCAGGACTGAAGAGGGTTTTTCTTCAAACTAGTGCAACACACAGAATAAACAAGGAATTGTTTATCCCAAGGGTGTAGTGCAGTGGTTCAAGTTTACAATGCATAGAATGGAAAAGTGCAAGAGGTAAAGGTAAATAAAAGAAAAGGAGCATTTGTAGATTACTGTGTGTTCCTGTATGTAAATGGATAAAGTCATACAGCTCATGTGGGCTAAAGACGCACCCATTATTTGCTTTGGCACAAAAGGCAGCATATCAGAAAGGTATAAGACCGACTACTGACTAAACATAATTAATCATTTTAATGGAGGAAGTTTTAAACATACAAACAACATATATATTAAAGGTGGGGTAGGTAAGTTTGAGAAACCGGCTCGAGATACACTTTTTGTTATATTCCATGGAATGCTCTTAACATCCCGATAGCAATGAATATCTTAAGTGCTTTGACAAAAAATCCATAAAAAAATGTCATCTGTGGAAGCCGTTGTACTGTAAAAAGCACGACCAATCATTTTAGCCGGCCCAGCTAAAATAACTGGATGGCCTACCTGCCTGTCAGCCTTCCATCTGGGCACAAACTTATCTCGTGACCTCATTTGTCATGTGCGCGTTCGTGTGTGTTGGAGGAGGGGCTCTATAAGGAAGTGGCAGATTGTTCCGGTTGTGTATTTTCAAATTCTAGCGCACTTGATGTCACGATCTGTCTGTGTTGTGTTTTGTCTTGTCTTTTTCTGTCTTTGGTTTCATGTTTTATTTTGAAAAGTCTTCACCCCCTGTCTTGCCTGTCGCTTTCCGTCTGTTTTCCCTCCTACCTGATAACCCGATTGTGTTCACCTGGTGCCCCTGTGTTTTCTTCTCCCTCCTCACTTGTGTCTTGTTTGTGTGATTAGTCTTGTGTGTATTTAAGTTCTGTTTTTTCTGTCTGTCATTGTTGGTTCATTGTTTGTTTGTCTGTTTGTTCCTTAAAACCTTGAAATAAAGGTATTTTTTTTGTGTATTCTGCATTTGGGTCCTGCCTGCTTCACTCACCCTAACACTCGAGCTGGTTTCTCCAAAATTACCTACCCCACCATTAAAACACTATTTAAACTGAAAAAAAAACAAATTATGTCAATGTCAATAATGCTGCTTAGTATTATCTAGAAGGAGATTTATAAAGTAACATTGGAGGAAAAAAAGATTTTCATGATATGTGATAACCAATATGGGTTATAAAAACTTAAAGGAGACCTATCATGCAAAATGCACTTTTTGATGTCTTTTATGTGTCCCCGGTGTGTCAGGGAACTCACGCAGCGTCAGAAAATCAAACCCTTTCTCTTTTCCTCCTTACCCAAATCTTTTAAAAACAGGGGTACAACGAGCGGACATAGATTTGTGAATAACAGCAAAGAATAACAAATTGGAAGGAAAAAAAGATTTAAAAAAATACAGATTTCAGTATTCTGAGGCTCTGAGCCCCATTTCTTTTTCTCACAGACGACAAAAAAAGTCCGACATTATACGATTTAAAATAAAAACAATAATCGTGGCTTGATATTGAGAAAGAACATGTTTTTATGAACCCCACAGCTTCCGGTTTTCCGAGACCCGAACGGACAAAAAGACATGCTGCAGGCACGAAACATACTACCAATAGAAATACATTGCTTTTAAAATCGTTCTGTGTGACACGAAAAAAAGGGGAAAATCGTGTTGGTGAACACGAATCAATAGATTAAATGTCGTGACTATAACACGAAATGCCGTGAGACTTGGTTGCATAGTTAGGCCTTGGTAGGTCAGGCTCACTTTATGCTGCGTTTCCATTACAGTTTAGTAGCTGGGGCAGTAACTATAGTAACGCAGTGTAGGCGGAGCCATGACGTCATCTTCAATGCGAACCACAGAAAACCAACATCAGCCGTGAGCTGTTAGCACTCAAGCTCACAGCTCCTCATATCTGTTCAGAAACTAGACAAAAGTTAAACAAGTACAAACCACAGACTGCCTGTGTCATGGCGAATACAATCGCTGGTTTATTTATGTCTGTATAGGCCGTTGTTGTGAGTGTGGACGGTCGGAGCATATATAACATTAGCTTAGCTTAATCTCCATTCAGAAAACACGCATTTTAAAAGGTTTTTCGCCTGCCGTCTGTCTGCAGACTTGTCAAAGAATTAATTCATGGTTTTTATTAACCGTTATCAGTATGTTGTTACTTCGGTGTCATTTTTTAAACGTGTATTACAATTAATTCACGGTAAAATATGTTCATTTTGATGTAGTTGTAGCCCCCTTGCCAGCGATTCTCTCACTAGTTTAGCATATTCAGCCCAGTTGTTGGCCCGGAAAGAACCTGGATTTTGGAGAGCCAGAAAAACTGTGAAACAGTACCCGTTAGCCGGTACTACCCCTAGTGGAAACGCAACCAAAATGAGCCGGGTTTGGCACGGCACGCTTAAACCGCGCTGTAGTGGAAATGCGCCATAACAGGGCTGCAAAAGAGGGGTATGAGAAGTATGAGCCATGGCTACAATGGGTGATCTGTTTGGTATTTCAAGGAAAAAACTTCACAGACATGTTTTGTATAGGTATGGCCCAACAATATATTTCCCAATATCGCATAATAGGTCCACTTTAAATAAGATCTAAACATCTGCACTTGAAGAATACAATAAAGAGATTGTTTATCATGTGCATTTCAATTACATTCATATACATAACTGCATGGCAACAGGCAGAAAGCTAGACACTGCCAATTCTCGAGACAAATTGCAAACATGGCTTAAAATGAAGATATTTGATAAAGCTCCAATGTTTGAGAAGTGAGCTCCACATAAGCTTTAAACTAACATTATAATAGAAAATGCAAACCACAGTCATTTGTCCTCAAGTGTCAACAGTGTCAAATGTCTGCAGTGATCAATGTCATGGGTGCAGTGCTTCATGTACCACTGGCACTGTATACATTTGGATATGTTTTTCCTTGAACTATAACTCTTCCCATAGGGTCAGAATAAAGGCAGACCCTTTTAAGTAAGAGACGTCATTATAGAGCAGAATGCTAGACAACCCTGAGTGCAGTTACAGGCGGACACCCCGCGCCGAACACTGACAGCCTAATGTACGTGGCTCTGTGGAGATTATGCGAGAAAGGTTGAAGTCTTTTGTTGGAAATATGTTCTTGTTCGCCCCTGTAGCTTTCCTCAGGTATCTGATCAGAGGATAAAAGAAAAAGACTTCTGAATGCATGCCCACTGACAAAAAGTCCATACAGCCATCTGGTTCTATTGAAAAGCATTTGAATAGTAGAATAAGTACATTGATACATTCGCACTGAAATTATAAAGTAACTTTTGTAGCTTTATTCTTTCATCATAAGTATGTAAGGGAACCTTTATATTACTAACACACATAAGACGTCACATTTCAGCACCGAAAGCTTTTGTGCTTTCTTCGATGTTCCATCATTCAGGCATTTGGGCAATAAGTATAAATATTTGTCATTTTGAATTAATACTGTTAGTGTCACCTAATCACCATCTGATTGTTGGTTTATTCAAAAGGGCCAGACATTACAAAATAATACCATGCAGTAAATGCACTAGAGTTAGCCAAAAGCATATCTATTTTGTCTGTAGTCCCTAGACACAACTTACAAATTATTTTTGTAAACTCAAAAGGTATTGCAATATGATAAACTATATAAGGATGCAAATCAATTATAAAACAGGGACTTTAAGATAATGTGCTGTAAAGGACAATATAATCTGGTTCTAACTCCAATAGAAGTACATTTACTTCTAAGTGGAATATTTACACTGCACAGGATCTATGGAACAATAAAACAAAGCCACAAAGGAAGACATATTCACGCCATTTAAAGACTTACTTTCCAATCTGAAACACTGGGGGGCACTGTCACATCTCTAGTCACCAAGAAGACATCTGTGATCTTTGTATAACACTTTGAATAAAAAGACGCTGTGATTGAACAATGTAAAAAATGTCTACAGCAGAACCAGGAGCCTCATTTAGGATGTGCTTTGTTCCAATCACACTTCCGTCCAATCAGCTGTCTTTCTGCGGCCTCAGACACTCTTGAAAGACTGATGGTTCAACAAACACAGCTTTCACGAACACAATGCATGGTTTAACATCTTTACAATTGTCTCAAATGAATTGTCCCATCTCAGTTTCCCACAGTTCTCCATTGGGACATTTGGCAGCGTGCGCTTTGTGGCTGTAGGGTCAAGTGTCCACCAAGTCACAAAACATTAAAAACACCCAATTTGGTCATAAACAAAACACGTGATGAAGTATAACATTTGAAGATGACATCACGTCAATGTCATTTCCCAACATTTGCATGTTTTATACAATTTGGCATGTTTTTATAGCTACTGGCATATTGGCAATTACACAGTGGGTGATCATTAGTGTCATTCAGGCCTCAGCTCCAGGACGGCTTCAGCATCTGTTTAATCTCGCTCTGTTTAAAGGGATGGAAAAGCAGTCAAGCAATCGCCAATGTAACCAGTTTCCCTATTCTTTAATAATGACCGTGAGGTCTCTCCACGGGTGTTTAAAACATATGATTTGCCAGAACGACCCTTTTTCCCTTCCTGCACTGAACCTTTTTCATGTGAAGGGGATCTAATGCTAAAATATGCCCTTCCAAAATCTGATGGACATTTCCCAGATCTAGATACATGTGGGCAGTTTCCACTTATGCTTCCAGGAAGGGGGATTAAAGCTTAATGGGGCTCCTGATGTGACAGCAAACAGAATTAGGAAATCTCCATCTTTAAAGAGACCTATCATTAATTTGGGGCCTGGAGTTCCAAAGTAACATCTGAGCAACACAGTGAGGGCTCTCCTTGAAAAAATCAGCTACAACCCTGGCAAATGAGCAAGTGAATCCCCCATCAGGCGATAAATGACTTTGAGAAGAGCCCAATGTCATGAGCACATTGTGTGAAAGACTAGTAATTCTAATCACAGTATGTGAGGCTCTTCATCAGTAATTATGGCAAACTCATCAAAAGGCAAGTCCCCCT
>NC_047518.2:32189270-32230330 GCF_902827115.2 Pseudochaenichthys georgianus
AGGCACACAAAATACCAAAACATTTTAGGGTGCATCTAATTGAAAGGTAGTTATTTTTAAACCATCTTAATCTCATTCTACTCTCATTTGGTTCAGCGCCCGTTGGATGCTGGAAAAACATTTCCATATGCTTCACATTTGGGACATGATGAAATATAAACAAATGGAGGATTTGATTCTAAAATAACTTGCCTTAAGGGGACTTAAGTTAAGGAGACTTTTCCTGTGTACAAAAAGTACAAACATTAGGTTATGACAATATATATTTATTACGTTGAAAGGGATATCTGTATTTCCCTATTAACTTACCAGGATACAAACCGGAGGAACCAGGCATGGAGGGAGGTGGCAGAGACAGTGGGTGAAACTGGTAGGTTTTCGCCTGTTTGGGGATTTTATATCCAGTTTACTTCGTTTTAATTTTGCTTGCTTTGTATGTCGGGGGCGGGAGATTCATGTGATTGTTGGTCGGTCGGCGGTTCGCGTTGCTCGCAAAAATTCCCCAAGCTTCAGATACGCCCACCTCCAAGACTTTTTTAACGCGGCTGTGTGAACGTACCGTCACTGATCACCTATTTCTCTCCTCAACTGATTTCAGAAAATGTAGGCCTAGGCATACCATTTAGGTGTACAAAAAAGAATGTTCCTTCAGCCAGCGGGTAGTGCCTTTTTTTTTTTCTGCTTTTCAAAAGTTTGGCAGGGTCACACTCACAAACTTTGGTAGTCTTAAAGTAATGTTTTATTAATATGTTCATGTAAAACCTTATTCTGTTAAGTACACCACAATGCACAATATCTGTGTCTAAAATGTACTTAAGTCATACAAAATAAAATTACTCTATAATGTATAACAATGCTCTATAATACTCATACTTATAACATTTACCACATTGCAGGCAGAGTTCACTTGCTGCACGGTCAAGATGCAAATCAGGAAAGCAAACATTGTCCTGGAAAAAAATAAAGCTTAGTAAGACAAAGTAAGATTGCAGTAAAATACTTCCTGTCACATTTTTACAACACGACACATTTGTCCAGTTAAAAAATAACGTATATTTGTAATATAAAAAGAAAAAGAACAAACACAAGGTTTACATCATGATGTGTACATGACAGGTTCCCCCCCTTTATTGCTTGGTATTTTTTCCCAAATAAATCCATTTGTATCTTCAAAAGTTAAAAAGAAATGCTGAACGATATGTTAAGGAACTTTCGAAGTGTGAGGCTTACCTGGTCCTGGGTCTTCATGAAGTTGAGGTGAGTTTTCACTTTCCTCTCCCTCCTTTTATAGACCCAGTCTTAGATAAAGCACATTCCCCTCCGGCTGCTAATGATGCAGGATTACCAGGGCTTTACACAATTGATGCTGGACAAAAACAAGTCTTTCACGCAGGACTGAAGAGGGTTTTTCTTCAAACTAGTGCAACACACAGAATAAACAAGGAATTGTTTATCCCAAGGGTGTAGTGCAGTGGTTCAAGTTTACAATGCATAGAATGGAAAAGTGCAAGAGGTAAAGGTAAATAAAAGAAAAGGAGCATTTGTAGATTACTGTGTGTTCCTGTATGTAAATGGATAAAGTCATACAGCTCATGTGGGCTAAAGACGCACCCATTATTTGCTTTGGCACAAAAGGCAGCATATCAGAAAGGTATAAGACCGACTACTGACTAAACATAATTAATCATTTTAATGGAGGAAGTTTTAAACATACAAACAACATATATATTAAAGGTGGGGTAGGTAAGTTTGAGAAACCGGCTCGAGATACACTTTTTGTTATATTCCATGGAATGCTCTTAACATCCCGATAGCAATGAATATCTTAAGTGCTTTGACAAAAAATCCATAAAAAAATGTCATCTGTGGAAGCCGTTGTACTGTAAAAAGCACGACCAATCATTTTAGCCGGCCCAGCTAAAATAACTGGATGGCCTACCTGCCTGTCAGCCTTCCATCTGGGCACAAACTTATCTCGTGACCTCATTTGTCATGTGCGCGTTCGTGTGTGTTGGAGGAGGGGCTCTATAAGGAAGTGGCAGATTGTTCCGGTTGTGTATTTTCAAATTCTAGCGCACTTGATGTCACGATCTGTCTGTGTTGTGTTTTGTCTTGTCTTTTTCTGTCTTTGGTTTCATGTTTATTTGGAAAAGTCTTCACCCCCTGTCTTGCCTGTCGCTTTCCGTCTGTTTTCCCTCCTACCTGATAACCCGATTGTGTTCACCTGGTGCCCCTGTGTTTTCTTCTCCCTCCTCACTTGTGTCTTGTTTGTGTGATTAGTCTTGTGTGTATTTAAGTTCTGTTTTTTCTGTCTGTCATTGTTGGTTCATTGTTTGTTTGTCTGTTTGTTCCTTAAAACCTTGAAATAAAGGTATTTTTTTTGTGTATTCTGCATTTGGGTCCTGCCTGCTTCACTCACCCTAACACTCGAGCTGGTTTCTCCAAAATTACCTACCCCACCATTAAAACACTATTTAAACTGAAAAAAAAACAAATTATGTCAATGTCAATAATGCTGCTTAGTATTATCTAGAAGGAGATTTATAAAGTACATTGGAGGAAAAAAAGATTTTCATGATATGTGATAACCAATATGGGTTATAAAAACTTAAAGGAGACCTATCATGCAAAATGCACTTTTTGATGTCTTTTATGTGTCCCCGGTGTGTCAGGGAACTCACGCAGCGTCAGAAAATCAAACCCTTTCTCTTTTCCTCCTTACCCAAATCTTTTAAAAACAGGGGTACAACGAGCGGACATAGATTTGTGAATAACAGCAAAGAATAACAAATTGGAAGGAAAAAAAGATTTAAAAAAATACAGATTTCAGTATTCTGAGGCTCTGAGCCCCATTTCTTTTTCTCACAGACGACAAAAAAAGTCCGACATTATACGATTTAAAATAAAAACAATAATCGTGGCTTGATATTGAGAAAGAACATGTTTTTATGAACCCCACAGCTTCCGGTTTTCCGAGACCCGAACGGACAAAAAGACATGCTGCAGGCACGAAACATACTACCAATAGAAATACATTGCTTTTAAAATCGTTCTGTGTGACACGAAAAAAAGGGGAAAATCGTGTTGGTGAACACGAATCAATAGATTAAATGTCGTGACTATAACACGAAATGCCGTGAGACTTGGTTGCATAGTTAGGCCTTGGTAGGTCAGGCTCACTTTATGCTGCGTTTCCATTACAGTTTAGTAGCTGGGGCAGTAACTATAGTAACGCAGTGTAGGCGGAGCCATGACGTCATCTTCAATGCGAACCACAGAAAAACCAACATCAGCCGTGAGCTGTTAGCACTCAAGCTCACAGCTCCTCATATCTGTTCAGAAACTAGACAAAAGTTAAACAAGTACAAACCACAGACTGCCTGTGTCATGGCGAATACAATCGCTGGTTTATTTATGTCTGTATAGGCCGTTGTTGTGAGTGTGGACGGTCGGAGCATATATAACATTAGCTTAGCTTAATCTCCATTCAGAAAACACGCATTTTAAAAGGTTTTTCGCCTGCCGTCTGTCTGCAGACTTGTCAAAGAATTAATTCATGGTTTTTATTAACCGTTATCAGTATGTTGTTACTTCGGTGTCATTTTTTAAACGTGTATTACAATTAATTCACGGTAAAATATGTTCATTTTGATGTAGTTGTAGCCCCCTTGCCAGCGATTCTCTCACTAGTTTAGCATATTCAGCCCAGTTGTTGGCCCGGAAAGAACCTGGATTTTGGAGAGCCAGAAAAACTGTGAAACAGTACCCGTTAGCCGGTACTACCCCTAGTGGAAACGCAACCAAAATGAGCCGGGTTTGGCACGGCACGCTTAAACCGCGCTGTAGTGGAAATGCGCCATAACAGGGCTGCAAAAGAGGGGTATGAGAAGTATGAGCCATGGCTACAATGGGTGATCTGTTTGGTATTTCAAGGAAAAAACTTCACAGACATGTTTTGTATAGGTATGGCCCAACAATATATTTCCCAATATCGCATAATAGGTCCACTTTAAATAAGATCTAAACATCTGCACTGAAGAATACAAGAAAGAGATTGTTTATCATGTGCATTTCAATTACATTCATATACATAACTGCATGGCAACAGGCAGAAAGCTAGACACTGCCAATCTCGAGACAAATTGCAAACATGGCTTAAAATGAAGATATTTGATAAAGCTCCAATGTTTGAGAAGTGAGCTCCACATAAGCTTTAAACTAACATTATAATAGAAAATGCAAACCACAGTCATTTGTCCTCAAGTGTCAACAGTGTCAAATGTCTGCAGTGATCAATGTCATGGGTGCAGTGCTTCATGTACCACTGGCACTGTATACATTTGGATATGTTTTTCCTTGAACTATAACTCTTCCCATAGGGTCAGAATAAAGGCAGACCCTTTTAAGTAAGAGACGTCATTATAGAGCAGAATGCTAGACAACCCTGAGTGCAGTTACAGGCGGACACCCCGCGCCGAACACTGACAGCCTAATGTACGTGGCTCTGTGGAGATTATGCGAGAAAGGTTGAAGTCTTTTGTTGGAAATATGTTCTTGTTCGCCCCTGTAGCTTTCCTCAGGTATCTGATCAGAGGATAAAAGAAAAAGACTTCTGAATGCATGCCCACTGACAAAAAGTCCATACAGCCATCTGGTTCTATTGAAAAGCATTTGAATAGTAGAATAAGTACATTGATACATTCGCACTGAAATTATAAAGTAACTTTTGTAGCTTTATTCTTTCATCATAAGTATGTAAGGGAACCTTTATATTACTAACACACATAAGACGTCACATTTCAGCACCGAAAGCTTTTGTGCTTTCTTCGATGTTCCATCATTCAGGCATTTGGGCAATAAGTATAAATATTTGTCATTTTGAATTAATACTGTTAGTGTCACCTAATCACCATCTGATTGTTGGTTTATTCAAAAGGGCCAGACATTACAAAATAATACCATGCAGTAAATGCACTAGAGTTAGCCAAAAGCATATCTATTTTGTCTGTAGTCCCTAGACACAACTTACAAATTATTTTTGTAAACTCAAAAGGTATTGCAATATGATAAACTATATAAGGATGCAAATCAATTATAAAACAGGGACTTTAAGATAATGTGCTGTAAAGGACAATATAATCTGGTTCTAACTCCAATAGAAGTACATTTACTTCTAAGTGGAATATTTACACTGCACAGGATCTATGGAACAATAAAACAAAGCCACAAAGGAAGACATATTCACGCCATTTAAAGACTTACTTTCCAATCTGAAACACTGGGGGCACTGTCACATCTCTAGTCACCAAGAAGACATCTGTGATCTTTGTATAACACTTTGAATAAAAAAGACGCTGTGATTGAACAATGTAAAAAATGTCTACAGCAGAACCAGGAGCCTCATTTAGGATGTGCTTTGTTCCAATCACACTTCCGTCCAATCAGCTGTCTTTCTGCGGCCTCAGACACTCTTGAAAGACTGATGGTTCAACAAACACAGCTTTCACGAACACAATGCATGGTTTAACATCTTTACAATTGTCTCAAATGAATTGTCCCATCTCAGTTTCCCACAGTTCTCCATTGGGACATTTGGCAGCGTGCGCTTTGTGGCTGTAGGGTCAAGTGTCCACCAAGTCACAAAACATTAAAAACACCCAATTTGGTCATAAACAAAACACGTGATGAAGTATAAACATTTGAAGATGACATCACGTCAATGTCATTTCCCAACATTTGCATGTTTTATACAATTTGGCATGTTTTTATAGCTACTGGCATATTGGCAATTACACAGTGGGTGATCATTAGTGTCATTCAGGCCTCAGCTCCAGGACGGCTTCAGCATCTGTTTAATCTCGCTCTGTTTAAAGGGATGGAAAAGCAGTCAAGCAATCTGCCAATGTAACCAGTTTCTCTTCCTTCTATTCTTTAATACTGACCCTGAGGTCTCTCCACGGGTGTTTAAAACATATGATTTGCCAGAACGACCCTTTTTCCCTTCCTGCACTGAACCTTTTTCATGTGAAGGGGATCTAATGCTAAAATATGCCCTTCCAAAATCTGATGGACATTTCCCAGATCTAGATACATGTGGGCAGTTTCCACTTATGCTTCCAGGAAGGGGGATTAAAGCTTAATGGGGCTCCTGATGTGACAGCAAACAGAATTAGGAAATCTCCATCTTTAAAGAGACCTATCATTAATTTGGGGCCTGGAGATTCCAAAGTAACATCTGAGCAACACAATGAGGGCTCTCCTTGAAAAATCAGCTACAACCCTGGCAAATGAGCAAGTGAATCCCCCATCAGGCGATAAATGACTTTGAGAAGAGCCCAATGTCATGAGCACATTGTGTGAAAGACTAGTAATTCTAATCACAGTATGTGAGGCTCTTCATCAGTAATTATGGCAAACTCATCAAAAGGCAAGTCCCCCTTTGTCTCTCTTGTTATTCAGCTGCATTATTCAGATGTATTGTTTCGTAAACAAAACTGTTTCCCAATAGCTACCAAGGCTAAAAGAGTCACCATTGTAAAAGATGCTCATTCAGCACCTTTAACTTTAAATGATATCAAAAACATCTTTATATTTTTCGTCTTTGTAAAGAAATATCTAAAAAGAAACTGCACCATGATAAGATTCAAATTGGATGTGATGCATTCAGTACTCACGTTAAGGTAGAACTTGAAATGTGTTCAATTAAGTACTGTGAGATAAACCAGCAAATAATCTCCGCTATGCTCACTAGCTGGTGTATAAGTCTAATAGTCAGAAACGTGCTGCTTGTCAGGTAGTGTACGTTGGATTTAACAGGTCTTTTCTGCTGAAAACGGCTGCCTTCATGTGGCTTAAAACCAAACCAAAACAAACTAAACCAATACAATGACCTGAAAGACACTAAAACGCTTTATATAATGGAATCCAGATGTGGGTTATAATTCTCATTACAAGCCATCCCTTTTCGATTCATGTAGTCTTGTGTCTTGTGTTGATTGATTGTAGCTGTACTTTCTACAGCTGATAAATATTTAACAATCAAAACAGTCTTTGAATTCTGTACAACGCAGTCAGCACTAAAGGCCAAACCTGGGTCAAACCATACAGTCATTTACTGTGTCCATCAATAGATTTTAAGCATTGCAGAGAGTTAATGACAGAGACGGAAACTGTATCCTGATGTCAGCAGTGAGGCAGATTTGTGTTTGCCTCAAGCGATGATGCTCTGTAAGGACATGGATCAGCTGTTGTTGTCCCTTAAGTAGCAGTAGTTGTTGCTGTATAGGAAATCACAGTTTATGTAACAGAAGTGTGGTGTTTCACCAGAGTGGTCGTCCCTCGTACAAACTGGTTTAAATAATAAATACAGAGCCATAGGGGGTCCTGACCTGGACATTTAAAATATTTATTACCACTACAGAGCAGTGAAGTATTGAGGATTACACACACAAATACACCCTCACACCACATCTGTAACCCTTTACTCTTTTTTTTAGTCAAACTCATCACCAGCCCTGAAAAATTGCATTCACAAAGCATGCGTGTGTGTGTGTGTGTGTGTGTGTGTGTGTGTGTGTATTGACTATATGCCATGGCACAGCATTCTTCTGCTTTCCGTCTACTTCTCTCCATCTCTCTTTCTCAAACAAACTATTGATTTGTGTTTCTGTCTGCCCCATCTTTCTTTAAGTCCTTCACTCCCTAAACAACACCCGTCACCCTTCCTCCCCTTCCTTCTACCACCTCTCTCTAACTCTGGTATTTCCCAGCGAAAGCCCCCTCCTCACCTCCCCTCTTTTCTACCCCCTCCTCTCCTCAGATGGATTCTTCAGTCAGCCGAGTGGAACTGGTGCGGCTGCTGGAGAGATAGACAGAGAGGCAGAGAGGCTGTGCTGAACAGACGCTGGGTCAGAGCGCTCAGTTGCTTCAGACAATCACAGGGGAGCGAGAGAAAGACACAGGAAAAGAGCAAGACCACATAGAAAGATAGATTTAAAAGAGAGAAAAGGGAGGGAGACAGGGGAGGGAGGTAAATATGTGACAGGATGCGGTTTCCCTGAGCTTGCAGAACATCGGTACACAGGCATACTTTGGGCATGACCTAAACACACCAAGCTTACAAGTGTGTTTTAGCTCTGTTTGCTGGCGAGGGGGAAGAAGAAGCAAACCACTGGAACTGCTGCTGCTGTGCCTGTAGACGCTCTGGTTTGTCTGCTGTGTGCTGGAGGATTGTGTTTCCTTTAAGCCATTCAGCTCCACAGCAGTCAGCTCATCTGACAGGATCTGAACCATTCCTCCCACCAAGTAGAATGCGTTTCTCTGCTGGAAGCTCTGCTCAAGTTGCTGCCTTCATTTCCAAGCAGTGAACTTTTCAACCAGATTTGTGAAACAGGTAAGTTTGCTTCCTGTTTGTCAGAGCCTACAACATGTGTATGAATTTGAACTTGGGGACAGATGTTTGACTGAACGCTCACCTGATTCTCTGGACAGCAGCCACTGTAAACTTGTGCTGCATGTTGGCAATTGCTTACCACAGAGTTGATTCATTAGAAGATGCCGCAAGCCACAAGTTTGGCTTCTGAGCCGTGAGTTAGACTACAAGCCCTTAATCCACTGCTACTTCTCTCTCACACACACACACACACACACACACACACACACACACACACACACACACACACACACACACACACACACACACACACACACACACACACACACACACACACACACACACACACACACACACACACACACACACACACACACACACACACACACACATTCACGTGCTCCCAAGCAAACTCTGGCTAATCATCATGCACATCAATAGGTCTGCTTGTTTTTAAGTCACATGCATGATGGATGGTACAGAGCGGGGCAGAGAATGCCAACAATGTCTACCTGGATCCAATCATAGACCCTGACAGTGTTTCAAGATGTGTCCGGCTTACAGTATCACACCACTCCCACTGGTGAGGAGAGAGCAAGGGGAGTGTGTGTTTTGTGAGCTACTGTATTGTACTGTACTGTACAGTAATGAAGGGTAAACGTATGGGTTTTCCTGTCTGTGTTTTCTTGTGTACAGCATGTGTGCTATATCCTTGTCTGTCTGTAGTGGATGTGTACATGCTGAGAGTATTTGCTCCGGTCCATGAGTTCACCAAAGCATGCGTGCATTAACGAGAGAAGGAGGTTTAAAGGGAAAAACAAGTTGAGCGATGGTAGGAGGTGAAGGAAGGGCGGGGGAATGTCAGGGAGGAAGAAGACGAGGGCATGAGAGAGAGCAAAAGCCGGGGGAAGAGGGTAGAAAAATGTGTGTGTGTGTGTGTGTGTGTGTGTGTGTGTGTGTGTGTGTGTGTGTGTGTGTGTGTGTGTGTGTGTGTGTGTGTGTGTGTGTGTGTGTGTGTGTGTCTGTGTGTGTGTGTGTGTGTGTGTGTGTGTGTGTGTGTGTGTGTGTGTGTGTGTGTGTGTGTGTGTGTGTGTGTGTGTGTGTGTGTGTGTGTGTGTGTGTGTGTGTGTGTGTGTGTGTGTGTGTGTGTGTGTGTGTGTGAGAGAGAGAAAGTGAGTGAGTGAGTGAGCTCAGTCTGACTGAACTGCTGTTAATTAGTTCCAGCTGGTGAGCTCTGGACCATCGGGCTGCGATAACTCTGCTGTTTTGTTGGGTCAGGAGTTGCCTCTGTTTCAGTTTGTCTGCTGTCTAAAACACACACACACACACACACACACACACACACACACACACACACACACACACACACACACACACACACACACATCCAGAAACATTACAAAAGGTTACCTAAAGGGCAAACAGCATATGGGCAGCAACACAAACACTGATACATGATTTGCACAAACTCCCGCACACACAAAGAAAAGCATAACATTTACAAAAAAAGAAACACAACACATGTTTTTGGCTCACAACCATGTAAGACAAAAAGGCACCAACAGATGTAAAACCCACCCACAGAACATGCATTACATTTCATTTTCATTTCATATACAAAATGCAAATAAAGACACAAACACACAGTTAAAGTGTATAAGTCACTGGCAAAAGCCCACTGTTAACAAATTGCTAAGGGGAAAAGAGCCTTGTGCTGTATGTCAAGCATATCAAAGGGTAAATGTGTGAATATGTGTAACATGGAATTAACACATGCATAACCACACGTGAGCTTGCATACATGCTGAATTTTTGCGTGACATAAGCGTGCACACACACACACACACACACATAGAACACACACATGAAAACCCTTAACCCCAAATGGCTGTATCCTACACTGGCTGCTGGAAATGTGGAAGCGATTGTGGTTTGGCCTCGCTACGCTCCAAAGTCACATCGAAAAGGGAATCATAACACAGGGCAAAGGGTGAAGAAACCTTAAAGGGCAAATTCACCCAGATTACACAAAAAGCCATTTTCTCAATTACCTCAAGTCCTATGTTGCCTTTGAGGTAATTTGGGTTTTATTTGCTCTGGTTTGAGATATTGTTATTGGAAATATATACTGGCAACCAAATTCAATAGGGGTTAATGGGATGTTACTTCCATCAGTCACCCTCAGAAAAGGCCTGCTAGGCATAGTGACCAACATCCATTTATAATAAGTTATTAACCTTTACAACAGTAGTCCTAGTGTGCTAAAAGCTTTTACGTTATGGTTTATTAACAATGAGAAGGGAAAATTACTTGATAATGTTTGGTGGGAAGCTCGTGTCCCTCTATTTAGGATGTACTAGCATTTACAGAGATATTACAGTGATTTACTGGGCTTGTAATACAGTAGGTTGGGGGGGTCTACAACAGAACTGAAGCAACGGAGGGAAAACTATCTTTACTTTTAGTCTCTAGAATGGTTTGAGCTCTAAAATCACTGCTACCTTCATTCCCCATAATGCAACTCAATGGCACTTGGGTCTTTCTGACTCATCAACACCCATTCATTCAAGCCACAGACATCCGGTTTCTTAACAATGTTTTTCAGACTGAGTAATCTCTATGACGATTAAACTAAACGTTATTTCTACTCCTTTACTGGAGATTCTTAATACTAAAACACATGACCCCAAAACGTACAGCTAATTGTGAATACAGTATGCAGTGCTTTATTTTTTTCAGTATGATATCTCCAAAAATGTATGTGAACAGCCTAACTAATTTTCTATCCGATTTCCTTTTTTTGCGGTTTATCTTTTTTCCGAGCCTGTGTTGATTTTCCTTCGCTCCAGTCTTTTAGCAAACATGTATTTTAATCAACTTATGTTTGCTATCTGATCTGGGCCCAGAGAATCCCCCTGTGAGGTGTGAAATTTGATTAAGGTAATTGGCATGAGTCGGATGGTGTAAACCATAATGTGTACTCTTCACTGAGTATGTATGTGCCCAAAGACAGGCACACAAAATACCAAAACATTTTAGGGTGCATCTAATTGAAAGGTAGTTATTTTTAAACCATCTTAATCTCATTCTACTCTCATTTGGTTCAGCGCCCGTTGGATGCTGGAAAAACATTTCCATATGCTTCACATTTGGGACATGATGAAATATAAACAAATGGAGGATTTGATTCTAAAATAACTTGCCTTAAGGGGACTTAAGTTAAGGAGACTTTTCCTGTGTACAAAAAGTACAAACATTAGGTTATGACAATATATATTTATTACGTTGAAAGGGATATCTGTATTTAAGAGATGTACAGGGCTTAACTCCAAGTTCTTTATATTGTTGGATGCATTTTAAATAAAACTGGCATAATTTCATTTTGATTCGGCTTCATTATTGGCAGTAATATCAACTGTGGGCAGTAAATATGGCTGAATGAGACACTTTGTAGATAATGGTGTGAGTTTTGCAGTTCTCACGACAGGATATCACCATGAGTCCAGCCTCCGCTGAAAGTCTCACATCTTTTCCCTATATAATTCTTAGTTAAAGGCGCAAAGTTTATTTCCCCTCACTCCCGTGCTAGGTGACAGTGATCATGCTTCCAAAACTACTTAATAATTCAATCCTCTTGCAATGCCCTACAACTGAGACGGCATATTAGGATACATCTTCCTGGCAAGACAGAAAACAAAAGGGCCAATATTCAGCCGGTTGTGTTTAAAGAAAATTAAAAAAAACATCCCCCTTGATATTTCTATAAGGCAAATTGACTCCTGTTGTAATGGGTGGTCAAGAAAATTGCAGCAGTATTGATTTGGTAATGTTCAACACGGACATATCGATAGGCTGTCTGAAAACCTAAGAACTTGGCTTCGGCTGGCTTTAACAAAAAATGACCAGCCTGGAGCAAGTTCACAGAAAGCAATGAGTCACTCTCAGAAACTCTCTTGATAACCAGTGTTTTAAAGAACAATTACAAAAAGATCAATCAAAGGATTTCTTTCTTGCTTTCCTACAATGTTTTTCTTTTTGTGTTTCTTTGGCTGCAGTTTGAAAACATCCAACACCATCGTTGTGAAGGTCAGGGTTGAGATCATGTTTTGCTTCTCACTTGTGAGAACTGTACAAATCCTAGCTTGGATAGATTTTGCATAACAAATCAGACTGTTGACAGTCAAAGACATGCAGAGAGGAGAGGAGGTAAACAGGATGACACGAATGTTTGCTCCTGCACACGAAGGAGGAGAAAAGGGAAGCAAGTCCTGGGGCCTCATTTATAACGCCGTGCGTAGGATTCACGTGGGATGGTTGCTTACCAGTAGAAATCCAAAAAATAGGTACAGACATTTCCAGACATTTTCCGATTCACCAAACATTGCGTTTCCCTTTATAAATCACAACCGACTCGAAATGCGGTGCAGCTTTTGCGGGCTTCACGTAACGCCCATATTTGCCTATAAATAGTCAAAGAAACGCCATTCATTCATTCAATTTGACTGACTGCATGAAGAAGATCGCAGGAAATGACGACAGAACAGCTAAAAAATACATCTCACACCGTGTCAGATTTTGGTTATTTTGGGGAGGTCGAGATAAATCATATTGTTTGGTGGATGCAGTTTGAACCAGAGTAGCAGCATGGAGGTCGGATCGTCACCAAAATAAATAAATAAGTGGTCCGAAAAAGGTTAATGACAAAAATAAATACACATAGCCTTCCTCAGGCAGTGTGTTTGTACCGGGGACAGGAGACACCCCCTTGATGAGAAACTGTAAGAAATGATCGGGGAAACCCTCCGGAGTGGAGTCATGACGACTGGATCTGAATTATGTTTTCGTATTTGGTGGTTTGTGTCCCAGCTGTCGATCAGCTGTGCGTAGCGTCTCCACTGCAGCCTGTGCATCTCAACCCCCCCCCTCCCCGCAGCAACTCTATATCCACCAGTTAGAGGAAATACAACTAATGTGTTGTGTTATATTAGCTGTACAATTTACCACATATGGTGTTCTTAGTTTCCATACCTCCTGTGTTTTATGAGCAACTTATCAAGTCTTAGCAAACGGCATAAAACATGATTAAACATGGTAGTATATAAAACCATGATCGTACAACCTATAGAAATGCAAAACCGCATCATTTATGAGAAAACATGTTATAACATTAACACAACATATTCGAGGTGGTTTTAAATAACATATCCGTATTTATTTATTTCTCCAAGTTATGTTTTTGTGTGCACTGAGGAGTCTCAAACAGGCGTTTGTTTAATCATTTTAAGATTGGCTTTAATCAATGTTTGAAAATGAATTCTTCATATATGATAAATGAGAGGTAACATTTTATTTATGGTATTATTTCCACATATTCTCTGCATTCTTCCTTCTGCCAACTGTTTCGCAGTGTCTCGTCTCTCCCGTGTTTGTGCTTAGTGCGTACGCATGGGTTAGAGTTTGCGTGGAGGACCGCATGTTTTCCCGTCAAGTTAGTATTTTATAAATCGCAAACATTGCGTAGAAACTGGCGTACGCCATTTTTTGAGCGTATATCCCTTTATAAATGAGCCCCCTGGTGATTAGGAGGGGTGTGAGCTTATGAAAGGAGGACACTGACAATGAAAGAGGGAGACGTCGAGAAAGATTGGTGCCTATTATTCTCCCCAGAAAGGAATAGTCATAGAGGGGTTGGTTCCCATGGCAATAGCTATTTCGATGTGTGTATGTGTGTGTAGGGACTGTACCCGGGCCTTGAGACTACATGGAGACGAGGTTGGCCGAGGCCATAGCGAACGTACTGGAGCCACCCGGAGCCTTGAAACGGCAGAGAATCTCAGACAGACATTATTGCTTACTCTCCTGTTCTCTCTGCCTCACACATCACAACCTCATCTTCCATTTTTTTCCCGCCTGTATGCTTTGCACCTATGTATGGTCCTTGGTCATTCAAAGCAACAACAAAAACATTGATGAAAAAGCAATTCCACCTTTGGCTCCCATGACCTCCTTGTTGGCAGCATGCATGATGGTTTAAATGTGCAGATGTCTCCCAAAACAAATGTTAAGCTTTTCTGTGGCATCTTCAATGTTTCAGGGCCTCTCACATAATAATTGATTCACTCATATACAGTGTTGGGACTGTAACGCCGTTATTTTTTACAGTAACTAATACTCTAACGCAGTGGTTCCCAAACGGTGTGCCGTGAGGCAAGTCCGGGTGTGCCGTGGGATTTTGTGACAACCATACGCAGTGGCGACTGGTCATTAGGGGCAGGTGGGGCACAGCCCCACCTAGTGTCAGCAGAAAGTATTAAAATAATGATTACAACAAAATGCAAAAAATAAATTAAAAAATATATAAAATATATTTTAAGATCATGTTTAATCATCTGATTCGTCTGTACATTGCTGTTTTAGTATGTGTTCTTCTAATTAGTGTCTACAGTGTGTGCCTATTGAGCTGTTTAGAGCCATGTGGGACAAAACCTGATCCTGCCCCTCCCTCTGACTGTCTAAGTGAACGGTGACTGCAAAAACTACACTGCGCATGCTCAGAGTATTTCCTATTTAATGTGTGTGGCAAAAAATAATGACCATAGGGGCAAAGTGCTGCCATCCCCACCATACGTCATCTCACATAATTCAGAGCTGATTGGCTGTAAGTACGTGTGCCGCGAAAAGTGTGGTGTGTGAAGAGGAGACGAGAGAGCTGGGCTGCAGTCGGATAGTTTAAAAATCAGCTCCTAAATTCTAACCCTATCGTCTATTCCTTGACCTCTGAGTGAAACGTCACGGGGTTAAGGGATAGTGGATAGGAGAATTAAAAGGACTTAGGAGAAGAGACTGCGGTACTTTAGAGAATCCGAATGCACTTTCACTATCCGACGTGTTTATGATGCGCCAGCGGACGTCATTGTGTGCGTCTGCTGCTGTGGGGAAACTATGGAAACCACAGTTTTCTATACAGCGGACTACAACATGGATGTTTAATAAGAACGAGGGACTACTGTAAACTCATCTAGAGACTCTGCACCGTGCTCTGATGCTGCTGCTTTGCTTTATGAACGTGGACAACAGAGAAACATATTCTTCAGGACCAAAGTTGGAATTGAAATAAAAAAGGAAAGTGAAACTTATGCTCGTCACCCTCTCCCTCCGGTCCACATTAATACAAATGATCCCAATACGTATGATTGTATGAACTAAAGATCTTAAAATCAATACAGATGTATTTATTATAAACGTTAGTCCTTAACATCTATCACTGTGTATATCACCATTCAAACATCTTTTAAAAGTTGAACAAACCCCACACAGCTCAGTAAGACTGAAATGTTGACTTTATTTGATAATTTCAGTAAAAACTAACGTTCATATTTCTCTTTTGATTATAATACTGATGAACGTTCAAAACAAAGCACTTTGGCAACTTACCACCTATGTTTTAAAATGCTTAATAAGCACCGTAACTTTCATGATATCATTTCTCGGTCATAATCGGTTGTTTCCGTGAACGGCCGACTGTTGAGTGACGGCAAATGCTGCGGCTGCAAGGCATTGTGGGGCAGCATTTTCGCTTCTCCTGTCGGTTAGGGAGGTCCAGTGGTTCCTAAGCTAAAGGAGGTTATAAAGGAAGTTTGAAACCTCCTTTCCTATCATTCTCATCATTCTAGAGAATTCGAACGGCACTTATCATGGCTGCCACTGAGGGACTTCCGGGTCATTTCACTCCTTTAGGAAGGTTCCTAAGCTAAATGGACTATTCGACTTCAGCCCTGCAGTGAGGCGTCCTAAAACCAGGAAGTAAACTGCGCATGGCTTCCCTCCACAAAAAAGCAACGAGATTTCTCCATAGGATTTTAGAAAATAGCTCAAAATAAGATCTGTGGGAAACGTAGCTAAAGTAATAGAGATGTTTGTCCAGAGGGATAGGCAAATGGACTTCATCTTCAAGTCAAGGTAAGACTGCAATTTTACTGAAAATGGGATCTTACTAAGAGAGAACAATTCAATATTTAAATGATAAAATTACATTTTTTTGGGTATCCTTCTGTTGAACTGTCTGTTTAAAAGTAATTGAAGCATCAGACAAAAAAGCTTTTGAACATAATATTATATTTTGATTTAATATATTTGTAAACCTGAAGAGTCAGTGCCAGTGCCTCACCAGCCATGAACCTCTCCGCAGAAGCTTATATATAGACATCTGAGTTTTTTGTGCCCCACCACTTTTGTACATATAGAAACGCCACTGACCATACGTTATTATTGCAATATACAACTACACAAAAATAAAAAAAATGTAATTTACTATATCAGTACTTTGTAGGTTTATATGTACGTAATCTGCGCGTCCACATCTCCACGTGCAGTGCTGCATACACATGGCTGAGTCAGCGATAACTCGAGGGGTGGAGGTATGCCCATTATTTTGAGTTCATCCGAAGAATAGACAGGAATGTGACGGTGAGGTGCAAACTGTGTCCAGGCCAGAAGCTGTTATCCACTGCTGTAAACACCACGTCAAACCTCAACAAGCACCTGCAAAGAACACATGCTAAGGTGGAGATACCGCACACGCTATTTGTTGTTTGTTTATATCACAGTCTGTTCTTCTTCTCTGTCTTCCGGTTGTTGCCTGTTTTGAATGACGAATACACACTACCGCCACCTGCTGGTAAGAGAGTTATTGCCACTCACGCATGCGCAGTTCGTACGTGCTCGGCTGAAGTCTTTGCGGTGTCTGGTTCCAGTGCAACACATGGCCAACACGCAGGAGAACACGCCGACGCAACAGAGTGAGCAGAGATAGACTGCACAAAATATACAGATAGCAGGAGACAGAGGACAGCCATGGTCAGATAGGAAAACATTCAGGATCTGGATCAGTCTTATGTGACAATGGAAACTGAACTAAAGAGAACATTTGAAACTTTAGCAGTCTGCGTGATCTGCTTACAGGGAGGGGCGGGCCGGCCCTGCGAGTAAAGTAACGAGTAAAGTAACGAGTTACTTTATTACTTTTAAAGTAATATGTAATATATTACTTTTTTTTAGTAACGACCCCATCTCTGCTGAAATGTTACATTTATAATTTGTAGTTCAGGACCATGGACAATGCAGCTTCCTTGCATTGACAGTTCTCTGTGCTGAATTTCCTTTGTCTCATTTTTAATGTTGTGACCTGTCTGGTTTAAATGAGTGTGTTGCTGCTTTGATGAAGCCTAATTTGATAACGTTTCAAATTAATTTCTGAAATATTTCGTTAATAAATATTTCATGAGTAATATAGTTGTCTTTTTCACATTTTATTTGGCATTAGTAAATAATTATGCACATTTACAGATATTTTACATGATATCAGTGATAACACGTGTTATAAGGGCTATTTTGCACAATAGGTGTGCCTTGAGATTTTTACTTGTCCTTTGGTGTGCCTTGGGCACAAAAAGTTTGGGAACCACTGCTCTAACGCATTACTTTTTAAATTCAGTAACTCAGTTACCGTTACTACATGGTGCGTTACTCCGTTACTGCGTTAGTTTTTTTATATAGTCAACAGCCAGGTTAACAGAGATGATAACTGTACTTAAGTACAGTACTTGAGTAAATGTACTTAAATACTTCCTGTGTCACATGCGGAAACGGCTGTGGGCGTGTTTGTGTTGTTTACTAACAAGACTATCATGGCGGCGGCGGAGCTCAAGTCTAGTTTCTCCACCTGGAGATATTCTCACTATTTCACTTTTGTCGAGCACAAAGAAAAGAACGTTTTAGTTAAATGTAAGTTGTGTCCTGGCGGGTCAAAGAGCCTATCTACTGCCCAATCCAGTCATTCAAATCTCTTAAAACATCTGCAAAAACAACATGCTGGGACGAAGCTAGTAGCTAAGACCACAGAGACTCAGCCGACGCCACTCCACCTCCACCTGCACCTAAGCAACAGCGGCTGGATTGTAACCAAGGGACTGCTAGTCAGGGAAAAGTCCATAAAGCCATTGCACGGTATGTTGTAGAACACATGCAGGCTATTGCTACAGTGGAGTCACCCGCTTTCAGGGAGCTAGTTAGCATGATAGCATGTCCGGGCGGCACACGGCATATGAAACGGAAAACTTTTTCCAACTACCTGGAGAAAGAATATGTAAAGCCAGCTAATATCGATGCTATCCAGATTGCATATAATGCATGTCAAGTTGATCAACAGATTGTATTATTCTCCAATGCAATAACAGTACTGAAATGAAGGCTATAAGGGCATTAATATAATGGGAGCCCTTTTTTTAAGTAACTAAAACGTTACTTTTCACAGTAACGCATTACTCTTTGGTGTAAGTAATCAGTAAAGTAACTGAGTTACTTTTGAAATGAAGTAACTAGTAATGGTAACTAGTTACTGGTTTTCAGTAACTAGCACAACACTGCTCATATAAAGCTTTGTGTCATAAATGTTTCTCCAGAAAATTATTAATTGAAAATATTGATCAGTGTGCATTGCAATGATGTAAAAACGTAACTTAAGAACTTTAAAAAATACTTGCTTCGTGCATAGTATTATAGTGGTGCACTTACTCTTTATAAGTTACAGAAATCTTTAAAACAATGATGCTACAGTCTCCCATGCTTGTTTATTACCTGACCTTCTATTGGGGGTGTATTGTTCTCAAATGGAGACTTAAAGGAATACTCGTCTAAGATTAGATATACTTTATTGATCCCAAAAGGGGAAATGTTTTCACCACAGCACGTTAAAACAAGGCATTGCACATAATGTGAATACAAAAAGAGTAGAAAATACAAATAAAATGTTCCCCATTCATTCTCTGCATATTATAAGGAAAAAGGGTACCACTTTACAATAAGACTACCCTTATAAAGGATTCATAAATGGTTTATAATTAGGTTATTAATTAAGTTGTAAACACTTTATTAATCATTAAGAACCATTTATAAACCAGTTCTAACATAGTATTCATACATCAACACAGGCTCACTATTTGGCAAGATGACTAAGCCTTATATTGGCTACCTAGCTTACTTCGTCTTCTTCATCAGCCAACATCCTTGGTATTTGTTGTTCACTGAGTTGATTCCCCCCATCCCAGTGTGAGAACAAGTTTTTAGAGAGTACTTGTCCATGGACAAGTGAGTTTGGCAATTTACTTGTCTGAATACATTTTTCACTTGTCCAGAATGGACAAAAATTGGGGCCACTGGAATCTTCTTCTTCGTCATCGTATTTTACATTTTCCCACGGTTTTTACGATACCGCTCAACGTAAGTGAGCCGTAAGATTTTACTGCATTACACATAAGGTCGTTTGGATTTTAACGATTCCGGTTCTGCTTTTCGATTCCGGTTATTTTCGGTTCTCGATTCCGGTTCTTTGAGAGGGTAAAAATCAAACTGGGAGAAAAATATATTTATGAAAATATTAAGTCAAATCTGTATTCCTATTTACAAATCACTTCATACTGTTTAATTTCTTACGGTTATTGAATACAATTATATAAAAATAATCTCTGCATTGTTTAGTTAGTTCTAAGTGGTGCAGTTTGAGAATGTACAATTGGCCCAGTCTCCTCTGATGTTACACTGCAACCTGCCTGTGAGACAAAGTCCAACCACACATGTCCAACACATAGGACATAACCTAATAATAATAATAATAATAATGACACATTAGATGTATAGCCTATAGGCCTAGCGCTTTTCTACAACTCAAAGACGCTTGCACGCTTACACATGTCCTGCAATACACATGCTGCAGCTGCCCAGCTGCTCACTGTTTGTAAAAGTAAATAAATAGTATTTTCATTTCAATAATGTACTTTCTATACCCTGCTTCATAAACAATACTGACATCCCTGTGCTCCTCCGAGTCTGGGGGTCCGGGGATGTGAGGACAGCGCGAGGACACAGACAGGGAGGCTGCTTCACTTCATAAAGGAAATGGCGGTCAATATTAACAACACAGGAGCTAAAACGCTTAATAACCTTCATTACGTGTTAGAGAAAGAACATAAGAAAATTTGACAAAGATGAGGCTGTCAAACAGGCAGCGGATGCGCTGTGTGTAGAAAGAGAGAGAGACGCTGAGCTGCACAGTGCAGCGATCAGCTGATACGGAGCATATGAGAGAGCTGCAGTCCGCGGGGCTCGGCCTCGCCTCCTGTCCTCACAACTCTTATTATTCCCGGTACCGGACAATTGTTATTTGTTCCTACTCGGAACCGAGTTTTGCTTCCCAACCCTGCCACTGTGCTACACTTCCCACCCCGCTCCGCCCCACCCCCGTCTTACTGTACAGAAAACGGCGAGATGCATTTCCTTAGGAATCTACAAGCAGAACCGAAACTAACATTTCTAAACGAACAATGGCGGACACGTACAATTTGCGAATGAGTTCTGCCTTTTGTAAACTGAATGTATCAATAATTTGTCAATAAATCAGGGCGAAAAACGTCACTTGTCCGCCGGACAAGTCAATTGAAAGATCTACTTGTCCGATATTGTAAATAACACGTCCCGGACGGTGGGACGTGTACTTTTTCGCACACTGCATCCATCTTCATGTTTCTTGGCATCTCTTTATGACCATTTATTTATGAGTTACTAACATTTATAACTGCCAAAAGGGAGCCTTGTAAATTGTAAAACACATTCCCATGTATTAATGAGTTACGACCTTTTCTAATAAGGCTTAGCAGTACAGATAAATGTGGGCTCACTATTTGGCAAGCAACCGGTCACAGTTGCCCTGTTTATCTCATGTCTTATAAACGCTTATTAATGATTTATAAAGTGTTCACAACCTAATTAATAAATGAATTACAAACTATTCATAAACCCTTTACAGATGTAGCACTCCAGATAGGACTCACATGGGTGTGTCCCAGTCAAAAGCCCAGCGGATCCCAGTGGCTGGGGGTGTTGCCAAATTGCTAGAGGGCGTTGCCAAATTTCCCCATTTGTTCAATTACAGGATTTAACCATGAGATGGCGCTTCATTCACAAATACACAAAGACAACTGGGTGTTGTAGAACTTAGTCTGTTTGCAATGTTTGCAACTCTGCGGTTGTGTTTGCTGAATACTGTAGCATTTAATGACTTATTTGTTATGGTTTTCACAGGTTACTATAATGAAAAAACATCAATGTTTTAGATCAAATAAAGTATATAGTTTGCTTTATGCAGTATATTTTTTGTAATATTGTTGGGGTGTTTTTACACAGTACAGTAGATTGAAGTAAATCAACTTATACATGAAGATAAAATAAGATGGACCTTTATTAATCCCTGTGGGGAAATTCAGTAGTTCAAACAACAACAGGGTAAGAGTGAAAAACAGGATAGCAAAGATTCACACAGATTAATAAAATCAAAAATAAGATGAGCGATAAAAATAATAATAATGAGAAACTATGTAATAAGAAATGAATAAAACTAAAATATAATTATCATATCATATATTATAATGTATTGTATTATTAAGTAATATCATACATAAACCCCATTATAGCATGCCACATTGAATGGATGAACACATTTATGCATCAATAATTACAACAGAGTATTTCTAAATACAAGTTGTAAAAATACTTATATGTATTTAATATTAATAACATAATGATTAATTTCAGATGATAATACTTTTCAGGGTTAGGTCCGGTCTGACAGCGCTTAGCTCTCTGCTGCAGAGAAGATCACTGCTCTAAACCAGTGTTTCTCAAACTTTTTCATACCAAGGACCACTTAACCAATAAAAGAACACTCGCGGACCACCTAACTCCACAAATATCCAAAAACACATCGTTTTTTACAAATCGCCTGAAAATTGTACAAACAAGTGGCAATATGTGTGATGAAGGTGCTTATCTGGGCTATATCATGCAATCGAAACTTAAGCTCGTTCCATTGCGGAGATATTCCCGCGAGAGTGCGAAAAACTTAAATAAATGTATTTATTTCAAATGTGAAATTTTACCAATATACTCACGGACCACTAGGGGGCGCTCACGGACCACCAGTGGTCCGCGGACCACACTTTGAGAAGCACTGCTCTAAACAAAGTCAAAAATCCTACATCCAAATGGAATAAATATAATTAATTATGATGAATACGTTAAGTCTTGTTCATTGTTTTTCACTTTTATTAAATGTTTGATATTTTCGGCACAGACCCTTTCATACCGGCAATGCGCGATAGAAATAACAGAAAGTGCGACAGTTTAAATATGCCAGTGTTAATTTCGTCAACGAAAACTATGACGAAAAATGTTCGTCAACAACCTTTTTTACATGACTAAGACGAGACGATGATGAGCTAAAAATAGATTCTTGATAACGAAAACTATGACGAAATGTATATTTAGTTTTCGTTGACGAGACGAGATGGGACTAAGGTGTTAATGGTGGACTATCGGACATTCAAAATGCAGCATATTTTCCCCTAAGTGTCCATCTTGTCTGTCAAAATGCATCTTACGTTTCTGACTTGCAATATCATTATTTCCGCTCTCTTCACTCCAGAAGAGCGATCTCCCTGTGTCTCTCTGTGTGCGGGGGGCGGGGCCTAACAGACACGCTGCAGCGGACACAGAGATCTGCCGGGGACGGAGCGTTCAGAGAGTATAGAGACACGTTTTGACTAAAAGTTGACTAAAATGTAATTTTTCATCGACTAAAAGTTGACTAAAACGTTTTGAGTTTTCGTCGACTAAAACTAGACTAACACGTTTTGAGTTTTCGTCGACTAAAACTACGAAGGATAGGAATGACTAAAATGTGACTAAAACTAATAACCATTTTCGTCTTAAGACTAAATCAAAAACAGCTGCCAAAATTAACACTGACATTTGCGAACACAAACCTACAGACTGGGGGTTGGGAGATCACAGGAGGGGGGGGGGGAGCTGTGGAATGTGACCTTCCCCCTTTGGAGACTTACGGCCCGTCCACACTACAGCGTCGACAACTCCAATCTGCCCATTCACTTTGAATGGGGTGACGTCACGTTGCCTCGCTTTTTCGCCGAACTGAATTGTGGGTAGCATAGCGGTCCGTCTCCGCCGTCAGAAGTTGTTCAACTTCTGACGCTGGAGACGCCGGAGTAGCCAGCGCCAGCCAATCAAATCCCGTTTCGGAAAATCTGACAGCTCAAGCCGTAGCCAATCAAACCGCGTCTAAGCTGGGAGAGATATCCCGCCGTTCATTTCTATATTTAAAAAAAAGTTGGAGGAGAAACTAATTATCGCTGTAGCAAATCACCCGGTTTTGTATGACCAGACTCTCTTCACCTACCGGGATACAAACCGGAGGAACCAGGCATGTAGGGAGGTGGCAGAGACAGTGGGTGAAACTGGTAGGTTTTCGCCTGTTTGGGGAGTTTATATATATATATATATTGCTCGCATAAAATCCCCGGGGGTTTTTGCTTTGTATGTCGGGGGCGGGAGATTCATGTGATTGGTTGTTGGCCGCGTTGCTTGAATAAAATCCCCAAGCTACAGACACGCCCAGCTCCAAGCTTTTTTTGAAGCTGTAGTGTAGACGCTCCGTCACTCCACACATTCCGATGGCCAATTAGTTTTAAACAAAGAATTTGCAACATACAGCACAGGCAACATGGAGGGTGGGGGCTTCTCAAAAGATTTTTGTTTGTTGTTGTTTTGTGTCAGTTTTACGTCGCCACTTCCATTCACATTTTCATCATTGTTCCACAATGTTTATCATGAAATTAATATCCATATATTTTATACTATACTTGCACTGCTTACCGTTTTCATACTTTATATATCTTAGCATATTCATACACACTGTTAATACTGCTCACAGGCTGCTAGTGTATTCATACCCAAGCTCACTGTTTATTCATCATTCAATTCATTCTATATTTTATTCTGTAGATTGTGTACATTACTTTTCACTTTACTGCTTGTTGCACCGTTAGAAGCTAAACTGCATTTCGTTGTCTCACAGTACCTGTAATCTGTGCAATAACAATAAAGCAGGCATCTTTATTGTAGCCTCAACAATCAAGTTCTAAGTAGTGCAATATGAAATAAAAACTAAAACAATCTGTGCTGTTGTATTTGCTGTAAAGTGTCTCTACTGTAGGCTATTTTTATTATATGTACAGCACTTTGGCTCGACCAAAATCGTTTATAAATGTGCTATATAAATAAAACTTGATTTGATTTGAAAAACAACTACACTCTTTTGGCAGTGTTGTGGTGCCGAGAGATGGGAGTCGGAGGCGGGGTATCAAAGGTACAAGCTAGACTTTTATTTAGCATCTGAAAACCATTGTACACAACTTCATTCCCGGGAAGCGAAGACCGGCGGAAACAGGAAGTCCGGTTCACTAAAATGTCCGTGCAGAACAATACCCCAACCCATAGATCCGTGGGTGAATAATGTCAATCACCACAGTGTACACATTAACAACAACTACACTATTTTGGCAGTGTAACAATTAAACAAGAACTACACTCTTTTGGCAGTAACAATTAGATAAATAATAAACTGTCAGACTGACACTGAAGACAAACAAACTATTTTCAGCAATCAATCTGTTTAGTTGACTCTGGGTGACATGTGGCGATTTAAAAAAATCGTTTTTTGGCTGTTTAGATGGTGTTGCTCCATCTGGGTCACTGCCGGTGGTTGAGACGGTGGGGGGTTTTATAGCCTCATGTGCTACATTAGTTAGGTGCTTCAGGAGATTGGCATTGCTGTTATTCGATGTGGACAATGCTTTTTGTCCTGCACACAGTTTACATTTGACCATAATATTTTGTGCGTCCTTTATCCCCACAAATTGAAAATAGTGGTTATATCTCCAAGTTGTAAATGCGCTGCTGCTCTCGCTGATACTTGCATCTGCCATAGTGTGTGTGTGTGTGTGTGTGTGTGTGTGTGTGTGTGTGTGTGTGTGTGTGTGTGTGTGTGTGTGTGTGTGTGTGTGTGTGTGTGTGTGTGTGTGTGTGTGTGTGTGTGTGTGTGTGTGTGTGTGTGTGTGTGTGTGTGTGTGTGTGTGTGTGTGTGTGTGTGTGTGTGTGTGTGTGTGTGTGTGTGTGTGTGTGTGTGTGCTGGTGGTGAGCGTTGCCGTGTATGTGTGTGTTAGCAAGTGTTTGTGTGTCTGTAGAGGCTTCTCAATACTCAAATTTCCATTTTGAAGGACGTCTCATTTCTCTAAATGCACACCGAGGACCGAGGCTGCGGTCGAATAATCCAAAGATCAGCTCCTAAGTTCTAACCCTATCGTCTATTCCTTGACCTCTGAGTGAAACGTCACGAGGTTAAGGGATAGTGGACAGGAGAAATCAAAAGGACTTAGGAGAAGAGACTGCGGTACTTTAGAGAATCCGAATATACTTTCACTTTCACTATCCGACGTTTCACTATCCGACGTGTTTATGATGCGCCGGCGGACGTCATGAATGTGCGTCTGCTGCTGTGGGGGAACTATGGAAACTACAGTTTTCTATACAGCGGACTACAACATGGATGTTTAATAAGAACGAGAGACTACTGTAAACTCATCTAGAGACTCTGCACCGTGCTCTGATGCTGTTGCTTTGCTTTATGAACGTGGACAACAGAGAAACATATTCTTCATGACCAAAGTTGGAATTGAAATAAAAAAGGAAGGTGAAACTTATGCTCGTCACCCTCTCCCTCCGGTCCACATTAATACCAATGATCCCAATACGTATGATTGTATGAACTAAAGATCTTAAAATCAATACAAATGTATTTATTATAAACGTTAGTCCTTAACATCTATCACAGTGTACATCACCATTCAAACATCTTTTAAAAGTTGAACAAACTCCACACAGCTCAGCAGGCCCGGTTCTACGGGGGTGTAGTTGAGTTGTTATGCACCCTCATTAAAAAAATTAAAAGTGAATTTTTTTTTTTTTATTAAAAGTGAAAAATATTACATATATAATAACAATAATAACAATAGTAGTAATAATAAGAAGAATATAGTTGAAATAAAATAAATTTTAATTGTGGTTAAATAACATTGTCTGCTGCATTTATTTGGTCAATTTAAACGGTAAGTAACGTTATTATGTCAGGTGCGCGTGACCTGTGCCCCTGCGCGTTCGTCATCTGCAAGGTGCTTACACAGCAGTCAGTGATGGACATCAGAAAATTGTTAAAACAACCAGCCCTTATCGCCAGCAGCAACACTGCATCTACTGCAGGTAATAACAGTTCAGATCATGGGGACATTGCGTTACCCGCGGCCACTGTCGTGGACACTAACGTCCTCCCACCCGACTCGCCGGCTTTTCCCGCCTCGCCCTCTTCGTTGCCCCAAACACTGCCACCCCTCGGCGGCCCGCAAGTGCCAGAGGACCTCGGCAAAACAGAACCTGCCCAGGTATATTAAAAAAAGTACCCAACTCGCCTGTACAATGGGGTAAGGTGCTCATTTTGCAGCTCATCGTTTCACAACAGAGATTGACTGGAATATTCCTCAAAAAAATATGCCATCTTCTGCTATGCATGCAGACATTTCGGTCTTGAAAGGGGAGTGATTTGTAAAATATCCATAAAGAAATAGTAAATCTGCTTACAGTTCTGTTTCATATGGGTGTTGAGATGTATCCATAGATCTCTTCATTTTGCTCTCAAAGTGCACCAGATTGATGCATTTAACTTCAACATTTAGCATGCCCCCGGACCCCCCTGAGGGTGTTAGGTCCACTCCCCACTTATAAAAATAGCACTTTACCACTGCACCCTCTCTAATCTCAGTTGCACCCTTAGTCATTTTGTTCTGGAACCGGGCCTGCAGCTCAGTAAAGACTGTGAAATGTTGACTTGATCATTTCAGTAAAAACTAACGTTCATATTTCTCTTTTTGATTATAATACTGATGAACGTTCAAAACAAAGCACTTTGGCAACTTACCACCTATGTTTTAAAATGCTTAATAAGCACCGTAACTTTCATGATATAATTTCTCGGTCATAATCGGTTGTTTCCGTGAACGGCCGACTGTTGAGTGACGGCAAATGCTGCGGCTGCAAGGCATTGTGGGGCAGCATTTTCGCTTCTCCTGTCGGTTAGGGAGGTCCAGTGGTTCCTAAGCTAAAGGAGGTTATAAATGAAGTTTGAAACCTCCTTTCCTATCATTCTCATCATTCTAGAGAATTCGAACAGCACTTATCATGGCTGCCACTGAGGGACTTCCGGGTCATTTCACTCCTTTAGGAAGGTTCCTAAGCTAAATGGACTATTCGACTTCAGCCCGAGGATCGAGCATTGAGGAGGCTCTCTGGAGGAGCTATAACCGAGGATACACTGATGGTTCTTCCGCGGATACATTTCCGGGAACGGTGGAGGCGTGACGCACGGCCGGACTTATCTCAGCCAATGACAGCTCTGCATGCATCCCCTGGATATTATTTTAGAAACTGCTTTCATCGCGTTGTGATATTTCCAGAGAGAACAGCTGTGAGGTCCTTGCAGAAAGCAGAGCAGTGTGTAGAATGTATATCACTCAGTATAACAGGCCTACTCTCTTTATTTGCTTTAGTTTAGTAGATATCTACAAACAAAGAGGCGATATTTTTCTAAAACCATTTAGTGCTTCACATAATAAAATACACAACGGCTGTAGCCTGATTATGCTTTAGGAGCTGTGTGTGTGTGTGTGTGTGTGTGTGTGTGTGTGTGTGTGTGTGTGTGTGTGTGTGTGTGTGTGTGTGTGTGTGTGTGTGTGTGTGTGTGTGTGTGTGTGTGTGTGTGTGTGTGTGTGTGTGTGTGTGTGTGTGTGTGTGTGTGTGTGTTGTACAGTGCGTACACGGCCCACGGCCTCACACGGGTCTCAGTTGGTTTGGTGTCCTTACTTTTAATACTTGTAAATACAACTTTTGGCCCGTGATTTCAATTCCCCATTTCAGCGACCAGAGAGAGGGGGGGATATATCCAGTCTCTGATTGTGTTACGTTATTATGAGAGTGCTCTCATACTTTAAATTGTATATATTTATATACATATATTTGTGTGTGTGTGTCCCCGCATCTGTAGCCTGGTATTGTCTCATTATACCGCACTCTCAATGAATTAAAAGTAAATATGTGGGGGAACAATGTTCAGTTTATCTAACAGAGATTATAAAATATGACAAAACACTCGACAGCTGATGCAGCTGTTGCCACGTAATAATGAACGGACGTCGCTTTAATATGACCGCTCAGAGGAGAGGAGTTCTCATTTCTTTAAACGTCTGCTGCTTCCCCTCCTCTCTCCTCGGTTCCCCTCCTCGGTCCTCCGCTCGCATCTCCTGTGGGCGGGACTAAGTCTCGAGGAGGGGAGTCGAGGAGGGGAAATTTAAGAATTGAGAAGCTTCTTGTGTATTTTCCCCATAAGGCAAGACCCGCCCAACTCTGTCTCTGATTGGCTTACCCTGAAATGTTACCCCGCGTTAACCAATCATCACTCCTCTCTGGTTACTTTCACTTTTCCATGGTGCTGTGAGAGGACATCGCTGTATTCGCCTGTAAACTACATCTGCAGGGAGATTCCGTTCAGTTCCATCACATAATGTAACGCAGTAACGCACCCATTTAAATCACAGTAACTATAACGGCATTACTGAATGGGAATAGGTAACTAGTAACGTTATTAGTAACCGCAAAAGGTAGTTGCGTTACAGTAATGCGTTAGTTTGTAACACGTTAGTCCCAACACTGGTAAACACACACCTGATCACCTGAGAGCTGCCGTTTCATTCAGACTGTTTAAAAAAACAAAACGGTCTGATTTTAACAACTCAATGTGTGATTGTTATAGCAGTAATATTAGACACTAATAATACAGTAAACTATTAACACTGTACATATTATTGTTTGCCCGTGGGATTAGGATGATTGGTAGTGAGAGCCGTGCTGCATTTTCCTCCGGTCGGATGTGATATAAAAACAAAGGGATTATTTTTGTTGTTATAAACTCACGTGGATTAAACATGTAACATGTATTAGTGCATTCATTTCAATTCGCGAACATATGATACATTAAATGATCGTGAGGATGATGATTGAAAATTGTTTGTTTGAGCCGTGCTGCATTTCCTGATGAAAAAACATATAGCGATGGTTTTGCACTTACACCTACGTGAATTAAACAACATTATTTTGTTAAATAAAAACATGGTGATGTTTTGTAAATGATTACATGTCTCTTATTTAGCACAGAATATGATCCTATCCGTGACATATGGATCTTAACAAATATCCGATCAGATACCTGTAGATCTATCAGCTGTTTATTTCACATGAGTTCCAGTGTGGCAGCTTTTCACGGCTCCCCCTGGTGGATCCATGATCCATTGCAGCTGGTTTAATTAAAATTACATTTATTTATCAAGGGGGCGTATCAAGTCCTGCGGGGGGGTTTTCCTTTTCAGCAGGGGCCCACCCCGTGCAGATCACGGACCCGCACGGATAGGCGTCTGAAATGAAGCGCTACATCTGTAAGTACATCAGGCTTCATAGAGCAAAAACATTTCAAGTGCTACTCAACTGGCTTTAGGTAAGCCAGTCCTTTATTAGTATAGAAGTGCTTTGTTAATAGTTCTATTGCTCGAAGTGGAGTCGAAAGAGATGAGTTTTCAGTCTGCGCCGGAAGGTGTGTAAGCTATCTGCTGTCCTGATGTCAATGGGAGCTCATTCCACCATCTTGGAGCCAGGATAGCAAACCCATGTGTTTCTGCTGATGGGAACTTGGGTCCCCCTCGCAGCGAGGGTGCAGCGAGCCGTTTGGTTGATGCAGAGCGGAGTGCAAGTGCTGGGGTGTACGGTTTAACCATGTCCTGGACGTAGGAAGGGCCAGATCCATTCGCAGCATGGTATGCAAGTACCATTGTCTTGAAGTGGATTCTAGCAGTTACCGGAAGCCAGTGGAGGGAGCGGAGGAGCGGCGTGGTGTGGGAGAATTTAGGAAGGTTGAAGACCAGACGAGCCGCTGCATTCTGGATGAGCTGCAGCGGTCGGATGGCACATGCAGGTAGACCAGCCAGGAGGGAGTTGCAGTAGTCTAGGCGTGAGATGACGAGAGCCTGGACCAGAACCTGGGTCAGCTGGGGACGTATCCTCCTGATGTTGTAAAGCGTGTATCTGCAGCAGCTGAAACGGTAGAATATCAGGAGCGATAGTCTGAAGGAGGTTTGAAGGGATAGGGTCCAGAGGACAGGTGGTAGGGCGGGCAGAGGTAATGAGGGTAAGAACCTCACTTGGAGAGAGAGGGGGGAAAGGAGGTCAGTGTGTGGGTGAAAGGAGGGTCTGGTGACCCAGTGGTGAGTAAAGGTGAGTCAGAAAAAGAAGAGCGAATATCATCAACCTTTTTTTCAAAGTGGTTAACAAAGTCGCTTGACAGAAGGGAGGAGGGGGGAGGGGCTTTGGGGGGGTCCAGGAGGGAGGAGAAGATGGAAAATAGTCTTTTGGGATTGGAATAGGAAGATTGGATCTTATCTTGAAAGAAAGTGCTTTTTGCCTGAGAGATCGAAGCAGAGAAAGAGGAGAGCCTGATAGGTTAGGAGGTCGTCACGGTGTTTGGATTTCCACCGTTTCCGCTCTGCTGCCCGAAGGACGGTTCTATTAGCACGCAGTGCGTCATTTAGCCAGGGAGCAGGAGGGGACTGACGAGCCTGCCGAGATATGAGAGGACAGAGAGAGTCCAGAGAGGATGAGAGAGTAGAGAGGAGAGTTTCTGCAGCAGAGTTTGGAGGTAGGAGTTGGAACGAGTCAGAGGAAGGGAGGGCTGAGAGCACCGATGAGGCAAAGGTAGAGGGGCAGAGGGAACGAAGGTTACGGCGGACAGGTGCAGGATGAGAAGAGATTAGTTCGTTATGTTTGGAAAGGGGTAGAGAGAATGAAATGAAGAAGTGATCGGATGTGTGGAGCGGGTTTACAGAGAGGGTAGAAGTAGTGCAGTTCCTTGAGAATATGAGATCAAGGACATTGCCAGCTTTATGAGTTGGTGGGGATGGAGACAGTGAGAAAGCAAAGGCGGTTAACAGAGATGTTAGTTCGTCTATCTTCCCTGTCTGGAGGTTGAGGTCTCCGAGAAGTACAGCGGGAGGACCCAGTTTCAGGGATGTGTGAGAGAAGATTATCTAATTCCTCCAAGAAGTCCCCCAAGGCGCCTGGTGGACGGTAGAGAACAACAATGGTTAATTGTATAGGATGGGTTACTGTAACGGCATGGAATTCAAAGGTGGAAGGAGTGAAGTTAGGTAGCTTGAAGAGGGAAAAGCTCCATTTGAGAGCAGGAGACCAGTGCCACCTCCTCTGCCACTGGGTCTGGGTGTATGGGAGAAGGAATATGCTGTGGAGAGAGCTTATGGGGTGGATGTGTTGGATGGAGTAATCCAGGTCTCAGTGAGAGCAAGGAAATCCAGAGACTGCAGGGAAGCGTAGCCAGAGATGAAGTCAGCCTTAGGAACAGCTGACTGGCAGTTCCACAGGCCGCCTGAAACTAGATGTTGGATGTCAGTGGAGCATGTGGGATAGACGAGAGCAGGCCGGTTATATCGATTACGAGATACACGGGGCCAGTGATAATTGCGAAAAGACACATAAACAGGAATGGAGAAAATACACATGATTATAGCATGAGGGGCTAAACAACCAAATAAAATAAAACACCAGCGACACTTAGCTCAATCAAAGTAGGATTTGCCTCCTCTTTGCCACCCTCGTGACTCCAGCAGGACTCTATTGTCTTTGTCAGTCTTACTCCAGCAGGACTCTATTGTCTTTGTCAGTCTTACTCCAGCAGGACTCTATTGTCTTCGTCTGTCTGACGCTGACGCTCCAGGAAAGTGCTACCTAAAATGGACACCTGATTGCTGAGTTCTCACAGCTGTGGGGCCACGTCCCTTTAATTAGTTAACTCTCTGCAGCTGGTGGCCCTCAA
Organism: Pseudochaenichthys georgianus; assembly: GCF_902827115.2. Lineage (NCBI taxonomy): Eukaryota > Metazoa > Chordata > Actinopteri > Perciformes > Channichthyidae > Pseudochaenichthys > Pseudochaenichthys georgianus. The sequence goes on from NC_047518.2 coordinate 32,221,607, forward strand.
AAGGAAATCTAGACTGGCTCCCTCCTGAGTTGTTATTGTGTCTTTGCAGTGGCCCAATGGTTTTACAATTACATTAAACCCTAAGTTATAAAGTTATGAGTTTAACCCTTAATACAGTTACACCTACTCAATAAAGCTCTTAGGATTCTACAAATGTTTAAATCAAAGTTAACCCTAGCAGTCAGTTAGTTCAGTTTTAAGGTTTCAGTCAAATTACTTGTCCCACAATTTCAGTCAGATCAACTACAGAGCATTTATACAGAGTACACACACTGAAACAGAGAAGTCTAAAAACTAGTGCTGTCAAAATTATCGCGTTAACGGCGGTAATTAATTTTTTGAATTAATTGCGTTAAAATATTTAACGCAATTAACGCATGTGCAGAATGGCCCGCCCCATACGTGCCACCAGTGGCAGCGCCAGGGTATGGCTGGGGTAGGCTACACCCATACCAAGAAATGGCTTAGCCCCACCATGAAAAATGATGTTAAAGTAAGCAAAAGAAAGTCTGCCAACTCGCGCGGAGTAAATTGCACAGACAGCAGTTAGTAAGATTGATTTCAGCAGCCACGGTTTTGAAAACTTTTGTCACGTAGTGATCGTCTTCTCAATAGAACATCTTTGATAACGGCGTGGTGTTGTTGCAGGAAGTCCCGACGCAGAATACATTTGCTGTAGTACAGGGCAGAGCCATATAATAGTAATAATATGGCTCTGGTACAGGGGTGCACATAACTGGTACGCAGGTTATGTGCGTAATCTGAAATGCGTACCGTCACTTGTGTCACAAAGCGCATTTGCGTACCGACGTACTTGTGAAGCTTTTCCAGAAGGCGGTTAGATCACCGGACGACAGAGTCGGTCTCCGTGTGCACAGACAGGGCTGCTGTTAACGTCGGTCTGTACAACGGAACTGTGCCAAAACTATGCCAACCGGCTGCGGAGGGAGACTCCCCCCTTCACTGGAGAACTGCGCTAAAACAGCTGATCACAACGTTCACACTCTGTGGTCACGAAGTACTCCACTAGCCCCCCCCCCCCCTGTCGACTTTCCTGAAGTACTCCCCCGTTGATAGAAATCAACACGTAATGAATTAAGACCCCACGGTTTGATGATTGATAGGTGTGTGGGTTGTCTTTCATTTTGACATGCAGAAAAATGTTATAATAAACATAGATACTGTATGTTAAATTGATATATCCGCGTTCTTTCATTTATCTTTCCATTCCCACAACAATATACATAAATAAATGGCATATTTTGGACATAGTTCGAATGGTGATTAATCATGATTAATTAATTTTTAAGCTGTGATTAATCAGATTAAAAATGTTAATCGTTTGACAGCCCTACTAAAAACAGAATGTTACTCACACAATTCTAGAAGTCACCAGTTGTTATCCTGTCAAAATCGAGTTGCACACTGGCAGGTCAGTGATCAGGATGAGATTTAAATACAGTTTCTGGGGGGGAAGTGGCCGCAGATCAGAGCTGATGGGCCTCAATCGAGACTGGCTCCCTCCTGAGTTGTTATTGTGTCTTTTCAGTGGCCCAATGGTTTTACAATTACATTAAACCCTAAGTTATAAAGTTACACCTACTCAATAAAGCTCTTAGTATTCTACAAATGTTTAAATCAAAGTTAACCCTAGCAGTCAGTTTGTTCAGTTTTAAGGTTTCAGTCAAATTACTTGTCCCAAGTTTCTGCCTGACAGATAAATGATCTTATTGCAGTTTCCTTTGCTTCTGCTTGAGCAACATTCAGGATATTGTAATCTGTTCAAGAACAGCCATCAGGAAGAGGGTGATTTGTTTATATATGTAATCACATTTGGTTAGTCATTATTAAAGCTAAAATATTTGGTCGTTTGACAATCTGGTGCAGGCTGTACAGGTTTTTGGGATAAGTTGTACCCCGCCCTACCCTACACCCTTCTCCCCCCCCATCAGTCTCTCTGTCTCTGCTGCAGTAAGCTCCAGACAGATGGAGCGGTACATGACAAAACAGCCTAATTAAGAGCATGGTGCACCTTTGAATTCCCACACGTTGAAACCCTCTCCAGAACTGTGACAGAACATGTTGGGCAGCGAAAAACATTTTTCAATTTGCATCATCCATCTTTGTCTTCAAAGTGCTTGGCTTTTACTCCTGCCTGGAAAGCCTTGCAAAAGAGTATGTAACAAAAAGGCCATTAAAATGTTTCTATGGCACATACATGCAGTCAACACAGAATGACAACATGCAACGCCTAAGGAGCAACACAACTTTTCATTTACATGTTGAAGATCATTTAGCCATGGATCAAACAATGGCAAATTGTTGGTCATGCACACTAAGAATACTATTTTTTGCTTTAAGATGAAGATATACTGCTTTTTGTAGGCCGCTTCAGATAAAAGAAATGCAGCTTCTAGTACTGCAGTTAAATAATTGTTCTAAAGAATAGCTGCTCACCTTGAGACTTGATACTATACATCCTTGTCTTTGCTACTGAAATCAGTTATAGGCATATTGATATGATTGATTAATAAGTCGATCAAAAGAAAATTAATATCCAATAATCTAAATATGTTTTTCTCCTCTGGATCTTTAACAGACAGATGCACTTAATATTTTATTTATTTTAAGGATCATGTTTTGGTTTTATTCAGAAATATTGGAAGCAAATTCTTGAAATTGCTTGATGTGACACGTCCCATCTGGAGCTGTTCTTCTGGGGCTATTTGACATCACTTTACTAAGCAGTTAGCTTAATTTTTAATGTTACGCGGAAAATGTGTGCGAATGCTGTAAACTGTGTACATTTGTTGCTGAATTTAGCTGAAAAGCGAAAAAGTGAATTTTATTAGTTGAATGGTCTCTGTAGCTGCTTTTAGCTACAGAAACAAAGTAAGTGTGTTGCTGAACTTAGCGGACAAATGCAGAAAAGTGAAATGATTTTAATCAAAATTGTTACAGCTCAAATGCATTGCAATGACTTTGTTGAAAACTTGAGAATGAAATGCAGGGGTCCGCAGGGTCTTAAAAAGTATTAAAAGTCGATAAATCAATTTAGCGAAAATTAAGGCTATTAAAAACGACATTTTCCAAGGTATTACATTTTGTAGCTTGTTTTCAATAAGTATATAAATTGTCCAAAGAAGTTGTATTCTACAGTCTGCCTGAATGTAATCATTACGTCGGTGTGTAGTGCGATTCTGTAGTTTATTTATGGCATCCCGTTGGATTTGACGTCATCTGAACAGGACATCGCACGCTCACTGGAAATGTTAAACTGGAAAAATAGTGAAGAAGCTTAATATTTAAATAAAAGTTTAAAAAAACGGTATAAACAACTAAATGTATAGCCTCAATGTCCTGAAATAGCTGACCAATGTAATAGTTGAATGGTTTCTGTAGCAGAAAGTAGGCTGAAGGAGTTAGATATTCAATGTAAGTAGTAGTGAATGAATGTGTATTAAGAAGAGAAAAGAAAGTAAAAACGCTTTGAAAAGCAGCAGAATATTTTAACTGCAAACGTTTGAACTAAAACCAAACGTCACCAATAATGTAACATATGTGGAACATGTTGAAGTCAGTATGAAGTCTCCATCAGAGAGAACATAATGGGCTGAGAGAGTTTGTTATACTCCAGTCTGTGTGTTTGTGTTTGAGGTGATGACATTATCAAACACCTGTGTGTGTGCAAGCCCAGAGATCAAAGGTTACCATGGTGACGAGGTTATCAAACACCTGTGTACATGAGCCCAGAGATCAAATGTTTCTATGGAGATGTGCTGTGAAAGGAGAGCCTTTCCATTCTTCTGAATGAGGAATAAACCTCTTACATTTCTAACTTTTGTTGAAAACCGTAGCAGCTATCGGTAATATTTCAAAGCGTGGAGCATGTCAGGACCCTGGCGAGCGTCTGAGTCTGCTTTTTGTGTACTTTCGGGTCAATAATGTGGCATTTTTGGCAGATTTACTAAAGGTGTGCGGCTGCTGCTCTGAGGAAAGATCAGGCTGAATTTACAATGGGCCTTAACCAATTCAACCAATACATTTAAAAAAGGCCTTATATTGTATGTTCTGTTCTTTCAGTTTTGTAATAGATTATCAGGTTTAAAAGAGCTGGTAGCAATCAGCATACATGAGATGATTTATATGTCTGCCTTAAAAACATTTTTCTAAAACACAATATTTGATTCGATACTCATTAATGTTGAAATATACTCAATGTAGTGGAATTGAGATTTTTATTTTTATTTGCACAAATAAATAAAACAATTAAAGACTTCAAACAGATTGTGATTGTGAAATATAGAAATACAGAAAATATATATAACAACTCTAAGCAAAAGACACTGCAGCAAAACCAATATAATCTGTGCTGTATCTGCAGTATTGTTTAATTTAATGTTCTGGCCCCAGCTAGAATCCGAACCATGCTGATTGTGTAGACCGTGAGACAGCAGCAGCCATGGGGGTATGTACCAATAACACGAGACAAATAATTGCTAACAAAGCACTTATATACTAATAAAGGACTGGCTTATCTAAAGCCAGTTGAGTAGCACTTGAAATGTTTTGGCTCTATGAAACCTGATGTCCTTATATGATTTGTTTTCAAGTTTGTATCTTCCTGGTAGAATGCACTTATTGTAAGTCGCTTTGGATAAAAGCGTCAGCTAAATGCAATGTAATGTAATGAGACAGAGCTCTGTGCGGTGAGGGGAAATTAAGGGGCTTTCTGTTTAGGGTCTGGATCCTTATTTGAAAGCTTCGGATTGGTCTATCTGGGGGGTTTCACATATATATTATGTTTTAGGAGTGTGCTTGTATTTTTTTACATTTATTTTTAATGCGGGAGAAAACCAGTGTACCTGGAGAAAACCCAACTTCAGCAGAGGACTTTTTTTTTTTACAATCCATTAGATGACATTAGATTTTCTTTTCAATTACTTTCTAGGTGTTTTGGTTTCAATATGACTGATTTTGATAGAGCAAAGGGGATTATTTCTTAAAACGTCTGAAAAAGGAAACTACTCTCCTTCTCATTCGCTGAAAAACATTTAGCCTCTTTGGTAATCCTGTGCACGTTTTGTCGACATCGCCCTGATCAGTAGGTGTGATGGCGGCTGCAGCACCATCGTTGGAATTCGGTGTGGACTTGTTGTGTGTCGTGTCAATATTGGACTTCTCTAGATTTGAATTGGGTTGCTCTTTCTGTGAGCTTTTCCTACAATATGTAATAGGAGGATCTTGACAGAAACCATCTGGCCGTGCGTCTGCATTACAGGATATTTCCATGTCTTTCTCTCCACCACTCGATTCAGTTTCGTGATTGTTGACAGGAACATCCGATGCATCAGAATGGTCCAGTCTGCAGATGGTCATCCACCTAACAGCATCTGTAACATAAGGGCTGCAGTCCAGGTCCTCTTCCAGGTGATCCATTGTTACAAAGCTGTGAGTCAGGGCTTGCTCGGGTGTGATTCGCGAGTTAGCATCCAGGTCAAGTAACCTTTTAAGCAGTTGTACAAAGACCATCCTGTCTTTCAACTCAACTCTGCCCTTTTCCTCTGCGTAATCCTCAATTGCTTCATCCAAACTTGAATACTGGTCTAAAACACACTCTGAAATGTCGGGCTCGACACCGGTTCTTTCCTTGTACTCCTCTAGCGTTTTAAATCTCCACTCTGGACTATTTTTCCGTTCCCTAATGAAGTAGTTGGAGGTGAACTTCCCAGCATTTAGCAAGTGGTCTCCTGGTTGAGCAATCATATGGCAAATGACTTTCATACTACAGTATTTTGAGCTGTCAGGGAAGAGGCAAGCAGCAAAAGACATCTCTGCAATAATACATCCCAGTGACCACATGTCTATGGCCTCAGAAATGGGGAGGCCCAAGTTCACCTCTGGAGCTCTGTATGGAGAAGTTGCTTTTCTGTTCCAATTTCTACTTCAGATGTTGGGATGGCCTCACCAAAGTCGATCAATTTAATCCTAAAGGGCTGATTCTGTGGTTCACAAGCATGATGTTGTCATGTTTAAGGTCTGAATGAATGACGCCAATGCTCTTCAGGGCTTTGAATGCTACAAGTAGCTGCTGTGTGATTGGACGGATTTCATTAAGCGAATATGCTTTCTGTCTGTTTATCATAAAGTCATAAAGGCTCTGATCCAACATCTCAAATGCGAGGCAAGAAACGTCTCGGAAAAAGAAATTGTCAATACATCTTATCAGGTTGTTCTTCTCTGGGTCAAGTTTCCTGATGATTTCTAGCATTCTCACTTCTTCAACTTGATCTTCACTGTCTTTGTGAATCTTAATGGCTATAATCTCTGAGGTTTTTAGGTTGACACATTTTGCAACCTTGCCAAATCCTCCTTCTCCAATAAAGTCCAATACTCGATAGTCTGCAGACTTGCTGGAGATTATGTCTTCTTTCTCTACCTGAAATGTTTCAGAATTGTTTGCAACATCCGATGAATCTGAATGGTCCAGGATGTTGAGGCTTGACAAGCTACTTGCTTCTTTTACAAAAGAGCGGCAGCCCAGGTCCTCGGACCCTAGATTTGAATTGTGAGCAATGGAAGTAATGGGTTGATCTTTCTGTGAGCTTTTCCTACAAGATGTGATAGGAGGATCTTAACAGAAACCATCTGGCCGTGCGTCTGCATTACTGGTATTAAAACGTCTGCAAAAGGAAACCACTCTCTTTCTCATTCGCTGAAAAACATTTAGCCTCTTTGGTAATCCTGTGCATGTTTTGTCGACATCGTCAAATCCTCCTTCTCCAATAAAGTCCAATACTAGGGAGTTAGCGGTCTGGCTTGAGATTATGTATTTTTTCTCTACCTGAAAAGACATTTTTCCTGTAAAAGGTTCTTAAATGCTCTCTAAATTGAGTCGATTTTAAGTGGATTCCTTTGTCCTACACTGAATGTAACCAAATGTGATAGAAACGGTTTATTCTCGTAGGCTGGAAGATGGAATGTGACATAATGGTGAGTTCATACCACGCATCAAATTCTATAACACATAGGTTTGAGCAAGCTCTCTGATTGGTCAATAGGCGTGTTTGATTCCACGATCAAACAACGATCAAATAGAACGTGCCTAATCACAAAGTATCCAGTGGCCTACACACGCCACTAGGCTACCGAAACTACTTCCATGAGCCGGCATCGTATGGTTTCCATAGCGACGTTTAGCGACACACAGCCGTTACACTGCTATACATTGTCTCTCGTTGGAAATCGGCCAGAGAAATCATGTCCGTTAGCGGACATAAAAACGAGTCATCGCTTCGCAGCTACTGGGCTCCATCTCTAGACAACAGAAAGTTGTGGAGCAACGCGCTTTTTGCCGGTCCGGGACACGCCATGAAACGGCCACTGGAGGAAAGCTCTTCCTATAAAGTAGTCCTACCCATGAACACCACAGCACCACCTGCAAAAAAGTCTGGCATGGAGTTCATGGAGAGCTGTTTCAAGAATTGCACTTTTAATGGCAGCATGAACATCCACCTTCATTCTGAACCCAAAATGTTTCAGCACCATGGACAGCCTGATTTGATTTGTTCCGCTAATCCCACACAGTGATTACTCAGATATTTAAATAGCCTAATTCAAGAATTGTTTTCAATAAATTGTTTTCAATAAATTGGTTAATGATATATTATTTACTATAATTATATCAATAACTGTCTGTAAGCGGGGTAGCAGGAGTGTTCGATTGATCGGCTATCGTTACCATGGGAACTACTTTCTAGGAACTACTTTCTGACGGAGATGAACTCAAGCAGAAAGCGTAGGTTTAGGAGCAAATTAGCCCACATTATGAAATTATTTTACGATATTGTTGATTACAATGATAGTTTGTGTTATAGAATCGCAATCATACACTTGAGGCTGTTCTTGAACGTCATTATTGGTACTCCAGTACAGGCGTACGGACCTCGGTGCAAGCGCCTCGGTCCTGCCGCAGTACTGTCGTACCAATAATGACGTTCAAGAACGGCCTCTCGTGTATGATTGCTTAAGTAAACAGCATTCTAAATGTGTGGATGACTTCATCATGACTCCAAAGGATCAAGCCAGCAGGACTCGGAATGTATTCAGATGACATAAATATGAGGACATCATCAACACAAATCCAACTGATTTTTAAATGTATCTTTTACAATAAAACAACAACAATATACATACAATACAATACATACAATCCTGCCACTGAGACAGAGTGCCACAGCTCCTTACTACGAATGCATTGACACACTCACTGTCCTGCTTACAATACAAAAAACAATCAGTGTTTAAATAACACCTTATTTTAAATATATACTGAAAATAAAGGTTATTCTCTTAAAATCATCAGCTTGATCAAATCACTTTTGGTTTCTTCTTTACATTGCAGAATAAGTCTAAGAGCTTATTCTCGATTTTGAGCCTTCATTTGGGCATATGAGTAATAATAATACAAATAATACATTATACATTGTATCTTTATTTCATATGTAAAAACATTTACAAGTGGACTGACATGACATTATCTTCTCAAGAAAATAATAATACAATTACTCCTAGGACATATTTTTCACAAATTTCAATATGACTTGACAAAGATGTGATTGCCGAGCCTCCTCTTATGTAGCGGTGGTGCTTTCCTCAGATTGCACTTATCAATGATCCACACAACGCACACAAACATATGAAATTAGATTTTGTTAGCAGCAA